>NC_031495.1:28726700-28814436 GCF_000237925.1 Schistosoma mansoni
ATGCACCAGAAAATGTACCATTTTTACCGTCACTTATATTATTCTACAGCTCATGAGCAACATCTTTTCTTGCTTTTTTTGTCAACCTTCTATTAATTTCACTTATCTGAACTAAGAAAGTAACTTCAATTCTTTCAAATAGCGGCCGTCCTGCGCTTCCAGGTTTTCCACGGTGGTCTAGCTTCAATTGACTCATGATCTTAACTATAAAATAGAAATTTTGTTTGTTCAAAAGTACAATTTCAGGGAAAACATATCATTGATGGCGTACTTGGATATAGACACTCACACGATCTAAATGTATCTAAACACAATTGGGTACAATTATCAAAGACATTTTGATGAATTATTGTCCGGTGAATTACCAAGCTTTTGACTTCATTGTAAAGATTACAGAAACAAATAGATAAGTGCTTATATTTATCATAAACTAGTTTTAATATTGAAAGATCGATGATAATTATTAGAAACAATTCAAAATCCGTGTAAAACATTATATACAATAAACTTAAATTGTTTATAAGCAAATATCGATAGTGGCTAGCAGTGGAATCCATGAAGCGGGTTTCGTCCTATTTGGGACTCGTCAGCTGGATGCATCTGCATCTCAGAGTTGGTGTTCACTCTGAGACTCGAACCCAGTACCTTTCGCACACATGCCAATAAGAGACTGGTCAATGAAAGTCCTAAACATCAATGAGAAGATCCAAGCAAACAATACCAAATGAATATAAACTTAAATTGTTTGTTTATTCACTAACTGATCATATGCAATAAACATTACAAAGCTATTTGACAGTTATCCTAGTTCGTTACTATGGTTAAATTTGTAGCTTACAATTACACGTTTTCCTTCAACCTGCGAATGGTTTACATTCAATTTTGGATAGTTATTCTAAACAACCATCAAAAAAGTACATCTTTTACATAATGATTTCTCTAATAAGAGTACAACTTTTTAACATTTTAGAATTCTATTTGTTTTCAATTCATTGAATTACACAATCAGATAGATTATCGAGAAGTTTCGTGTTAATATTAGACAATGACTGAAAAAATTTTTTTTAGCCAACTAATTAAACAAACAGTCAAATAAACTAAACAAAGAAACTAATCTAAACCTTGGTACTGCTGTTTATAAATATGGTCTAAGTATGAGTCATACAGATAAGTAAAATGTTACAGATAATATTTAAAACAAAACAAAACAACTAATTCGTGGTAAAAGTCGAAAAAAATCCAAAATATTCGCGCAAAATAATTTTTAAACAGAAAACTCGAATTGAACAAAATGATTAAGTAAGATGAAAATAGATAGAAGTTATCCGTAACGGTTTGCTATGGACATATACAGTGTAATATAGATCGACATACGTTTGTGGTAAAGTTCTTACTTGAAATGTAACCTTTAATGAAAACCGATACTTTAATATACAGCAGTCATCCGCCAACTGAATAGGAAAATAATGGAAAGCTCTGGGTGCAACACACACAGTTAAATCCAAAAAAGTTATGAATGACTTTAGTCGAAGTCGTAGAAATATGATAAATATACACTTGAACTAGAGTCCAAACTCTTTTATCATCGAATCTATGAATAACTTAGCATAATACTGTTAATTCAGACACCAACGTAATTATTTGAAATTAGTATAGGGAGATTTGAGGAGATCATAGAATTTTTGTGGCTTAAACCAGAAACTGATCTTAGTCAGAACACAATTGACAATTTGGAAGCACTGAACGGTTGCTTCATCCTAGTATGGGACTCTTTAACTATGTGTACTCAGGACCCCACAGCCGGGAGTCTAATCAAGTACATTCAGACTCGCTTGCAAATGCCTAACCTCTTGACCACTGACCCACCACTGACTAGCGCATATGTTTAACTTTAATACGTTTACGATATTGCGCAAACAGCCATCCACTGCCTCCAGGTTTGTAATGGGGGTCTCTTTAAGAACAATTATTGATTTAAACAATGAAGTTATTTAACGTAAGTTCATTCTATGGAGCCGTATGTGCACAAAACACTTAACCAAATAGAAATAGTTATAAAAAACCTGTAACTATGTTATGGATCAGATAGGTGACTTTAATCGATCTTAGTTATTTACATGACAGTACCTAACATAGCATGGTTTAAAGACAAGCACATTCATCAAGTATCATTTAAATACTATGACCAAATCTTCAAAATTGGTAGACTCTTTGTTTAAGCTCTGGGCCTAACATGTAAACATATGGGACTTGGAATCAGTACAATTGATTAAATTTATGAATGACCGCTTTAAACTTCTAAGTGAGTGTCATCTAAGAATATGACTGACTTTCTCAATAGGTGTTCACACTTACTGTCTTAACCTGTCTTAGCCATAAAATAATATATAACAGTATTTAATCAGGAGAAATGTCTGCCACTTTCATTTACTTGGTGGCAGCGATTAGTCATAGTCATAATAAAACCGAATAGTAAAAACTTTCCAAATATGTGATTAAAAGCCAAGCCACAACAAGCTAAAAATAATATGACATTTACATTGTAAAAAATGAACGCTTCAAATGACCACGTTTATTAGTATATTTCATCCTATAGAAGGATAAAACCAACGCGTAAGTTTCACCTCAGTCTTAAAAAGTTGTCTTAGTGACAATATAACTAACATCTTGGTGCATCTAGTCCATACATTGAATTTAAATTCATACTGGCTATTCAACAAGAAATTAGAAATTTTTTTCAATGAAATTGTGAATGTCGTCAAAATGACTCATCAACTGTATGACATTTCAACTAATCAATTCATTCATATTGATGAATACTGTAGGCTCAGTGAAGAATAAGCATTGATCATTTGATTATGTCATGAAATAAACGAGTGTATTCTGTATTCTGGATTTCTATAAAATGATTCATTACGATAAGCTGACAAAAAACTATTCATGTCTGTTTATTAAATGTGATAAGTATAAAAAGAGATGACAAAAGTGGACAAAACACATATACAAAACAATATATTTGTAATATCCCAATGAGTGGGAAAATTAGATTTTCTGACATTTCGTGACTCAATGTAAGCCACTTCTTCAGAGAATAAACATTATTATTGATTCTCTGAAGAAGTGGCTTACACTGAGTCACGAAATGTCGGAAAATCTAATTTTCCCACTCACTGGAATATTACAAATACATTATTTATTTATAACAATCTACCCAATGCTCAATTTGTTCAAAATTGGTAATGATACCTACATATCAAAACTCTAATGTTGAAATAAACTTTAAATATTCGACTATTCAGTGAATTACTGTAGTTTAATAAGATTCATTTGGAATACATTCATGATACCATTTAACTTCAGTAGCCTAGATAATATTGTTTAACTAAACAGACATATAAAATGTAGACACTTGAGAACAAAAATAACTTCAGTATTTCCTTGTCTAGACAATGCAATATCCATGATTGATTTATTCGTATAGCATTTGAGTTTATGATAGTATGATAAACAGACAAAAAGTTTTTCAGTACGGGATTTTCTATTGATTTTACAGGTCGAAGGAAAACTGAGTTTAAAAAAAGACAGTGGATATATCATGTCGTCTGATTAGCAATCTGGGATATCTTAGGGAAAAACTGATTCTCTATGATAATAAACTTTGTTCTTGAACTTCTTTGGACCGTAATTAGTTATTATTACCTTCTAGTATTTTTTTATAAATATTATTTAACTATTAAATTCACTTGATGTTGTTTACTTGTATCTTCCTAATTTTATTTAGGACTGCAATTGATCAGTCTCTTATTGACATATGTGCATACCGTGCGGACTGCCTCGATATTGCCTTAATTCAAAAGCTTTATAAACAAAGATGGATAGTGGCTAGTAGTGCAATCCACGAAGCGAGTTTCGTCCTATTTGGGACTCGTCAGCTGGATGTACCTGCATCTCAGAGTTGATGTTCACTCTGGGACTACAAACCAGTACCGTTCGCTTCAAACGCCATCACCTTATCCACTTAGCTACTGAGTCCTAATAGCCACCTGTTTGTGTAATGGGGTGAAGATTTTAAATTCACTTGATGTTATTTACTTGTATCTTCCCATTTTTATTTAGGACTGCAATTGACCAGTCTCTTATTGGCATATGTGCACCCTGTGCGAACTGCTTCGATATTGCCTTAATTCACAAGCTTTATTAATTGACTATTATTATGATCTTTACGATTTTTTTAATTATTCAGTGGACAATTATCTTTCATATTTCCAACCCATAAATTATTTTTGTCCTCCTATTCTTTTCTAACTTCTCAACCATTACTCAACCTTCTAGTGATTTTTAAAATCTTGGATCACTTTATAGTGTAATCTCTTCTTATTCTTTTGACTACATCCAAAACAATTACTGTGGCAGAATAACATGAATTTAATATATATTTCGCGTTTCCTCGTCAGCTGCTTACAACTAGAACATAATAGTATTAATCTCTAAAAATCAGTGTACATTATATCATAACATCGGAAAAGTTTTCATCGATGAAGACTAATGAAAAGAGTAATAATTATGGAAGAATGGTGAGAGATGTTAATCAATGTAAATATTTATAGTTTGGATATCAAAATATTCTGGAATAATCAACTAAGAACATAGATACACTTATTTATAAAGAACATGTTGATGTTATAATCCTGTATCTTTTTTAAAGCAAAATTAACTAACTGAGTACAGTTCAAACAAGAAATGAGAATAAATAATTAGCTTCATGAAAAGAATTACATAACAAACACTTATGAATGAATCGACCACGGCAAGGCAGGGGTGACTCCTGAATCTTCCTTCTTTAGCCTCATATATTTTTCAAACAACTATACATACGAATGTCCAGCTTAAGTAAATGATTTCATCGAGAAGAGAATTTTCTTTGTTGAATTTCCTCTATTTCTTTTTAATGATACAATTAGTTACCTAATTATTTAGTGACCTTTTTCATTATACAGTAATAATCAGTTAGGTCTGTATTAACGACAAACAGCTAATTAGTTTCTTAAATTATCTGATGATCATTACATACACAATGAAAGCGTTTGTTTATTTTTCAGTAAGAATAAGTTAATAATCCTATTTTTAGTGGACGTATTATACAATAAATTTCTTATCTGACGAATGCATATTTTTACTTTTTCTTTTCTTATTAAAAGTATTCTCATCGTGTTTGTACTAAATCGCAGAGATCAAAGCAAATTTAGTACATAAATAAAGTATGCTAGTACTTCGGAAACAGCGCGAAATGTATGACTTCAAACTGAAACAACTGTATGATTGCGTTTAATCCCTTAAAGACATTTCTGTAAATCGTGTCTTCAAGGTTTCAGCAAATATTATTACAATAACTGATACTTTAATATTTTTATTTTAAATCATCTTATTCTGGAGAACATCAACCGACAAGTGCGTTTGGCGGCAATAATAATAAGTTGTTTGAAACTGTTTCTCATCGATAACAGTAACCCGTGCTGAAGCCCATGCAGTTACAGATTCTATAAGTCTATGGAAACATTGGATCATAGACTGGCTGATTACGTAAGAAAATAACTTATAATTGTGAAAAGTGGAACCACTTGATTATAGAGCTTGTAAAGATTCGAGTCTATTTGTTATTTTTATTGTCAGTCGAAAAATGATTTTTTCAAAAATTCATACTTATTGCTCAATTATCACTCAATGAAGACCACAGTTGTATATTCATATGAAATGTAAATGTTTAGTAAAGAGACCAGCCAATTAGAATCCAGAAAAAGATCGTCAGTATTTTAGATAAATTTAAAAATGAACGACGTTTACCTCATTACTCGTAAAAGGAGTAGTAGAGATACTTTTGTAAAGTGTTTAGGACGTTAAAAATTATAACTAAATCTAAATTTTCCGAATAGACTGAAAATAATTGTGTTAAGCATGAAAAATACTCAATTCTTCATATGTGGGTTGTACATAAAGTGTAAATAAATCCTGCACAGGAAACCTGACCTGAAACCCTTAGTCTCGACCTAGACCAGAAGTTTTAAGTCCTAAATCTCTAGACTTGAAGCCCTTAATATCTAAGCAAGAACAATCTGGGGACTACTAGAATCCCTTTTTTATCCTTATGAAAGTTCTGTATTCATGAGAAAGATTCGACATTGTTATTTGCTCAGTCATTATATGTGAAAAATTATATTTGAAATAGTCTCAGCGATTGAAATTTGAATAATTCCAACGTTTCGTCCAGCTTACTTGTCTGAACTTCTTCAGGGAAATAATCAAAATCAAAATCATCAAAAGCTTTGATGATTTTGGTTGACCTTAAATCTGTCAACAGGAACCCAAACCATCCAGCTCAGAGAACAAAACTCCACCAAAATCACTACATTTGTTTTGAGCTCTTCCTTATACTATTCGCTTACCATACGAGGCAATATCGATTTTGTAAATACCACTCTGATGGTGAATATCTCATTTTTATATGAAACGAAATTTGAATATTATCGTCCAGTAAGAATATACGAATATGTAAAGTGGCTTTTGGAATAATAATAAGTCTGGAGGTACTGAAAGAGACGTAGAAATAGACGAGACTGTTATTAAAAAAGTGATTTATAATGTCGAGAGCAAGTGATTGGAGCATGTGATGATTCTCAATCAGGCTCAATAAATCTCATAAAGAACCTCTAAATAACTGCCAAATTCACTACTCACATGAGAAATAAATGTACATTTCGATTTTAGTAATTGCCAGAATTTGTTTGGTCTTATCGTCTGCTTCCGGATTGGCTAAAAACTGATAGAAGTTTCTCAAGGTCATCTAAAGAGTCTCATAAATTGGCTCAGATACTATAATATTACCGTTATTTCACTCGTAACCAGAGAGACAAATTAAGTTTACCTGATCTTTTGAGCAGGAAAATAATTACTTCCAGTGTAAGTAATTGAACTAATTTAGAAGGTTTCTATAATAAGATAATAACCATTCGTTATTTTGTCTCAAAATATGAATGATTGACTAAGTTTATTGATTAAAACATTTAATTACTGTATACCATTCCAATAATCTTATGTTGCATAATTTTTAATTAGATTAAACTTCTAGTTACCACTCGTCTCAATGTTCAGCTTTTTTTCTGAGTTTTATTTTGTCAACAACCAATTTATCCCCTGTAGTTTTTACACCCAAAGTCACACTGATACACATGTCTAAATCTAGTCTGATTACAATTCTCTTTTCCAATGTTATTCTTTTAGCAAGTAACTTTTTTCGGGGAATAGAAGTAAACATTTACTTCATTATTACATTTAGACAGAAGCCTGTCACCGTATTCTGTGTAACGAAAAACTATGTAAACAAATCAAACAATTAACTACAATAGAAATATCAAAACTGCTCAAAATCATCCATATGCAAATATCGTTCAAAGGAGAGAGTAGGTTCTAGCACATAAACCACATGAAGTGATTAAGAAACATATTCAATGTCTTCTTTAGAGAAGAAAACCTACCTATACAAATTCACCAAAATATGCTCAACAGGTTTCTTAATGCCCTACATTATCTGGCTGTCCAAATACTGTGTAACTATTCGTTCAAATTTAGACAGGATCCTTATAAGTATAAAATGATTTGTGTAAACCATCAAAGAGACTTTAGAGATATGTTAGTTGATTCAAACTTAATACATAATATATAAACCGTAGAATATAACGGAAGCAATTTGAATATCATCTAATAACTAAACTATCACGATTATGATGAACACTATCTGGAATGGAATGCTAATTCTATTCATGTCCATTAACATTAATTACTTATCATATATGAAGATTTATTTTTGCACATCATCATTATATCCAGATATTTCGTAAACGTTACATATATCGTACCACACTAAGGACACTTAGCTAGTTCAAGTGAAATAGTACATTTTTGTGTAAAAATGATAGTTTGAGTAATGTAATATGGTGAGTGAGGTTTTCGTATTGTATCCTTTGCTCGTCTGTACAATATTTAACCAGTTGAAACCACTAAAATTAGCGAGACTGACATTAAATGTGGGAGATCAATTGAACAATAATTTTTTTGAAAATTACTAATTATTACTCACCTATAACCATGATTTTTAATTGATTTCCAACTCTTTTTGATTACCATGTTTCGTAGTTTGTACAAATACTAAAAGTTACTAGTAATTCTGTTTGTTACATGAAGATGTTTATATAAAACTAAGTTGAACAATAAATTCACTTAGTATTGTTTGTTTGAATCTTCCCATTGATGTTTAGGAGTGCAACTGGTCAGTCTCTCATTGGTATATGTGCATACTGTGCGTATTGCCTCGATATTTCATTAATTCACAAGCTTCATAAACGAAGATGGATAGTGGCTAACGGTGGAATCCAAGAAGTGCGTTTAGTCCTATTTAGGACCCGTCAGCTGGATGTACCTACATCTCAGAGTTGATGTTCACTCTGGGACTACAAACCAGTACCTTTCGCTTCAAACACCATCACGTTATCCACTCGGACACTGAGTCCTGATAGCCACTTGCTTGTACAATGGGGTGAAGTTTAAATTCACTTGGTATAGTTTACTTGAATCTTCCCATTGATGTTTAGGACTGCAATTGATCAGTCTCTTATTGGCATATGTACATACTGTCCGTGTTGCCTCGATATAGCCTTAATTCACATGCATTATAAGGACGAAATGCGCGTCCTGGATTCCACTGCTAACCACTGTTTATCTTTGCTTATAAGTTGAACAATGTTAACATTAGTCTTTTGAATTCATACATTATTTGGGCGTATTACTTATTTTATTTCAAACAATTCCTTCTTAAATGCCAAAACTTTTAAAATACTCTATACACATTGAAAATGTCCAAGAAAGATTGAGTCAGTATAAATACTGACAAATATATTGTACTTTTACCATTATATTAGTTTCATTAATAATATGTATTATAAGTCTTTAAGCTTAGCATCAATAATAAATACTATTACTGTACTATTAATCTATTCACTTTCTAAATATCCATAAAATTAAAACCATATCGTTTAAATCAATCAGTGAACACTTCTAATCATTAACACCTATAAGTCAAGTTAACATTAAAAAAAATTCTAAACAAAAATTTAATGACATAGAAACAAGTAAGTACATGCATAAATTTATATAAAATAATGTTTGATAGTGATAGTGATGAATGGATTATTCCTTTTTGTTTTTTTTTGTAACTACAAATATGCCACAAAACTAAGTACATACCACTAATAATCTACACGTTTTATTTTCACGTTAACCTCCATTACTAAAACATTGTGACAATGACATTTTTCTTAAAAAAAACAATTTTTTTTAGAAAAAAATTAAATTATTGGCAGAAGTTCAGGTAAAAAAAAGTGACAAACTCTATTAAATTTAATGGTTTAAAATAAAGTCATATTGAATTTACTAAGAATTATTTATATAAAAACTAATTTAGAATGGTTTAGATTCACACGGTATTGTTTACTTGTGTCTTCCCATTGTTGTTTAGGTCTGCGATCAATCAGTCTCTTATTGGTATATGTTCATCCTGTACGAATTGCCTCGATATTATCTTAAGTCATAAGCTTTATAAGCAATATCAAGGCAGTACGCACAGTATGCATATATGCCAATAAGAGACTGATCAATTGCAGTCCTAAACATCAATGGGAAGATTCAAGTAAACTATACCAAGTGAATCTAAACATCACCCCATTGCACAAGCAGGTGGCGATCAGGACTCAGTAGCTAAGTGGATAAGGTGATGGCGTTTGAAGCGAACGGTACTGGTTTGTAGTCCCAGAGTGAACATCAACTCTGAGATGCAGGTATATCCAGCTGTAGAGTCCCAAATAGGACGAAACGCGCTTCGTGGATTGCACTACTAGCTACTATCCATCTTTGTTTATAATGCTTTTGTCAATGTCTTTTGGACTGATAAATGACTGTGTTATTGAAGAATAATTAATAAATTTTCTCTTTTTATTTACTAAACATAATTTATTTAGAAGTGTTTGGCTGATAAATACAAATAGAAAAAATTGAAACTTGGTAAATGTAAAAATGATCAAAACATACAAATGACATATAAGAATTATATGTTTGAAGGTTGATTGTACTAATTTGAATTCAAAAGAATCTATTCTACTTTGCTCATCTGATATGCGTCTGTTCGATTGATCTTTTCAACCGGTACATTTGGTAGCCTTAGCCATATATAGTTTGTCTATGAGCAAATTATTTACACCTTTGATTTCACCTATTTAGCACACAGACAGTATTATTTTAGTTCATAATAATCTGCCTACATATTTTAAACATACCTTTATGATTGTATGAGTATTATGATTGGATGCATGTGACACGTATATACTTATTTTCTCTTAACCGCCTAAGTGTGAATTCCTCAAATTCTTATTGATTCATTCAAATATACACATATATTTGCTTGTTAAACTACATCTATTCTGCTCTATCGCGATGTGCTTTCTGGTTATTTAATTTGACCTAGTCTTGTGATAAACTATTCAGATTAATTTGTTCCGGACTTTGGAAATTGCACACAGTTGAGGAATTATGGTAATGAAGATAGTCTAGCCCATCGGCATACAGAGTATGGGAATAATCTTAACGATATTCACAACACACATTCTAATGAAAATATTACAAAAATTAAGTATGTCATGGTAACTAATATTTTAAAGATGGGACTCATCTGGAAGTCCCTTTTTACATAAACTATATTTTGGGAAACCCATGATACACAAAAGTTTGATTTAATAAACAAATATTGTAAGCTGTTGAACAGAGGAGCACTAAAGATTTGCTGCACAACCGGTAGTTTAGTATAGATTCAAGGTCAAAGTGTTTGATATATCTGATCCTGAATTCCTACCAGCGTCAGGAGCAATGTCAAGTGTGATGTTAACGCAATGGATAATGAATTGGTATTTCATGAGATATGTTCTGGATTCGAGTTTGAGTATAAAAACTATATCTTAAGCAAAATCATGGAAATATCGTGATGTATCCACTAAATAATGAAATCATAAGTGTTTAGCGTAAAAAATGTCAGTTTTCTCAGGAAATCAACCTCTTAAACCCAACAGACTTCTGGGCCATCAATTATTAACTCGTTAGTTCGAAGTCCGCTTCACTTTGACTTGGGAAGCTGGGTAGCATTACGAGCTCTCAATTCCAAGAAAGTGGGCTGAATACTAAATATACGAGCTTCTACTTTATAAGTAAAATAATTAGTTGAAAAATGATTAGGCCAAGATGAAAGCAAAGGTTAAATTCAACCAGTGGTCATCCATTCCTATCTGTTTTGTCTAAATGTTTGAGAGTGAGTTTGTGGTGTAGTAATCAATTATTTTGATCTCTTCACTTATTATTGACGTTTCTTCAGACCTGATAATTCGGTAACTTACGCGACTTCAACAAGGATATGAGGTGTTCATCTGACATTTTTTGAAATGCTCCACTTATAGTATGAGCGAGGCGCCCATCTGTTAAGCTGAGGACTAATATACTGTTCATCAGTCTGCTCCGCATTGATCTATCACTATAAAACTTTGCGAATGAAAATAGGGGATATATATACTTTGAGTTTGGTCACCTGTGACCAAAACATTTCTTGAAAACAATGTACAAATGTCTAATTTTTTTATGATTCGCTATTTTCATTAAGTCCAAAAAGTATGCAATTATCAATTTCAATGTCTGTTGAGCAAAAGCCAATACCTACGTAATCAACCTCCGTTTAGGAGATTACTTGCTAAAAACTTCCATTTTTTGATGTAGTGAATTCAATAGTACTTATAGATGTTTGTTAGTAGCCTTTAGTAATTTGAAAAAGGTTTCATGTCATATGATTACTGAGTGACTTGATTATACACATTAGTCAATAGCATTTGGTTTATTCTCAAAATTAACGAAAATAAACTCACTAAAACTACTTTTTCCCATTGTTATTTTGCATTGATAAATGATTTTCATGTATAAAGTGTAATTTAAAAAAACTGTTAATTTTTGGTTTAATTAGCATTGATTAAGCATGAGAACTGATCTCAGAAAGTTTGATTATACTTCTTATTCGAATTAGTTGTGTCCTGAGTTGAGAGCTAAGATGCTTTTCGTCAAAAACTGACATCAACTAGAGTGCATTTTAAAATCATGAAATAATAGGCGATTGTTTTGTTCAAACTTGAGTCTCTTTTCCAGTGAACACTCACAGTTCAAATAGAAATCATACGTAGAACCTCTAATTTTCATATTTCATCATAGGTTGGATAAAAAAAATTAAAATTATCTTGTTCTTCAAGAAATCTGATGGTCTTGATGTTACATCCCCTGGAGAATTATGAATGGTAACTTTGAGGACTATTTATGGACAAATGTGATATGTATATTTCCTATTGTATAATCGTTAAGTAACTAAACTATTCATATTCGTATACCTTTCATTATAAGCTTTATTTTGACTTAAAGACTATTACTGTACGATTTACTATTCCTGAGTTATCCCCAGTCGATTGATTACTGTTCTCCCTATTCACAGCCACATTTGGCCTAATCTTGTACAAATGTCATTTTGTATTTTATGGTACGATGTGGTCTGTTTGATTGGTATATAAACCCAGTATGTTTGAGAATAATGATTCATATTGCAGAGGCTGTTATTGGTGTTCTGAACTTGACTGGTTGGGCTAGGCAGAAAGCAGGACTGATAAGTACTCAATACTGCTCATACAATTTTGTGTATCATTGGGCGATCAATAAATTCACTGCTTTCTAATTAGCAGTCTTATCACATTCATATATAAACAGAGAACAAACTCAATCGATATAACACTTGAACGCTTAATGTTTAGAAGCCTCAATTTAGTTCGAAACAAATTTTCAGAGTGCCCTGGTTCTCAACAGCACTTCAGCTTCTATTAATTAACAATTAAAAAATCTCCAAGTTAAATGGATTTCTCCTAAACGTAAATTTTCATTATTAACATTTGTCTTCATATCATTAATTAAAGGTAACATCACCTTTATGACTTCAATTGTTTCTAATATGCACAATGAGGTTTATGCATACATTGTACGATGCAATGTTATTTTAATCTTATTTATGTTTAGTTTTAAGCACATATATGCAAACATAATAACGAGTACATCATGTGACATCTAATACTCTATGAATCATTTATTTATTTAATTGCGAAGCTTATTCTTTTATTTTTAATAAAAATAAACATAGTATTTATTATTTGTTAGTAGACAGACCTTTATATAACTCCGGTTAATAAATCCTTAGATTTTCAAACAAATCTATTGTTTATACTAATCATTTTTGCTTGTCTAATACGTAAGATTTATGGAAGAAAGAGCACTTTTTTTTTAAAAAAACGTCATCTTTGTCTACTTATTTATATCTCAATTATAAGTTTCTCCTATGATTATTTTATGTTATATATTAAAATAAGAAATAATCCTGAAAATTAGTCACATCTAGATGAATATACCGATTCTTGTTATGAATTTAAAAGATAGAGAAGACCGTATCCAATTCATTATGGTCTTATGTCCAGCTTCTTATCACGTGATTTATCCACCGATTAGAATACGAATTGTCTAATCTTAACACTGTGTCAAAATAATGACGTTCGACCAGTATGAGTTGTTTAGCGTCCTTATTGGTCCCTTGTCCGCCTAGCCCTTCCAATTGAGTCCAGAACACCAATTACAGCTTCTGCTATGCGAATCATTTATTTCAAACATACTCAGTTTATATACCAGACAGACAGACCGCATCACGCCATAAAATAGAAAATAATATTTGTACAAGATCAAGCCAAATGTGGCTGTAAATATTGGAGACAGTAATCAATAAACTGAAAGTAATTTGGGAACAGTTAATCGTATAATAATAATTCATAGGTCAAGATGAAGCTTATAATAAGATGAATATAGATATACACAATCTAATTACTCAACAGTTAAACCATAAGAATATATATAGAATAACCGTCCATTAATAGGTCCTGGAAGTTACCTGTACTTATGTCTTCACTAGGATACAACAATTCTATTAATCATAACATCTGAATATTTACCCAATAAATTGGTCTCATTAAAATAAAATAAATAAAAAAACTGACCATGAATCCCAATGTTAAACAGTTGAAATAAATAGTATAGAATTATGTGTTAAATTTACTTCAATAGTAATATATTATTTATAATTAATCGAGAAAATAGATATTTCAGTGAATGAATATACATTGTTTCTGATATTGTTTCATATAATAAGTAATAAGTTATTTTCAATGAAAATTTATTGACCACTGCAATTTTGAAATAAATGACTAGTTTAGTAGCGAGTTAGTGATAGTTTCTAGAATAGTTCTCTTCTCAGTTCTTATCTTTTTTGTATGAAAACTAGACCACCATGGAAAACCTGGACGGCCGTTTCGTCCTATTGTAGGACTCCTCAAAAGTGCGCGAGACGGGATCGTGGATGCTCACCGCTGAGGAGTTCCACAGTAGGTCGAGACGGCCGTCCAGTGCTTCCAGGTTTTCTATAGTGGTCTAGCTTCAATTGACTCATGATCTTAACTATTAAAATTTAACGAACTGTTTATGATGAGAATAATTTCTTGAGTTCAATATTTTCACACACCTGTCTGATCCACAAATTATTAACCAGTATATTTATTTCTTGATAATTTTCTTTAATAATTTAAAGACACTTGTGTCTATTTGATCTCGATCCCACTTGATGGATAGATATTGTCAAGAAGCGTACAAAAATTAATCATAACAAGCATTAATTGAATGTAATGATTTTATCATACCAAAATTATGCTTTATAATTTGTATTGAGCGTATTATTGTAAATAAGGATTATACTGATGAGTGGTTTCTCGAAAGCATCATCAAAAACAGTAATTTGAATGTCATGTAAAATGAAAACAAGTTATCGATAGACATTTGTCTTATTCTAGTCTGTTGTTTTTTTACATTACATACAGATACATACAAAACAACACACAAGATCGGATCGTGGACTTTTGAATCTGGTGGCGGGCTGATATCAAAACCTGAAAAAAGTGATCTGCAAAGAAGCAAAAATTCTTCGTGGACCTGTCTTTGTAAATTATAACTGTGTATTTATCAGTGATTAACGTCAAGATGAACTTCTTAGATCTTTATTGGAAAA
The DNA here is from genome assembly GCF_000237925.1 of Schistosoma mansoni. Taxonomy (NCBI): domain Eukaryota; kingdom Metazoa; phylum Platyhelminthes; class Trematoda; order Strigeidida; family Schistosomatidae; genus Schistosoma; species Schistosoma mansoni. Next base: position 28,741,972 of record NC_031495.1, read on the forward strand.
CTTTGACCTATGTATTCAGTCAGATCCTCAGTTATATCAATGAGTTACCAAGGTATATCATAAATTGATTATGGCTGAAAATCTGGGTTACTGAATTTTGATCAAGAGGTTTAAATGTATCATACTCTCCAAGAGATTCATGTATGATAGTGCATTGATTTCCATATGGATTACTGAAGAGTCTCAAGCAAGAACGAGATAAACCTCTTCTGAACATCCTGGTTTTTTAATTATCTGGCATTTAATGTCAGTCCGAAATGGAGATTATTTTTGATAGACAATTGTGATGTTTGAAAAAATGTTTTATTCTTAGGCAAAAATTACTACATATTTATACTATAATTTTACTGAAGAGATTACTGATTTTATAAACAACAATAATTAAACAGTTTATTCATTTCAGGTCCTTTCAACCTACCATTTTGTTAAAAGTATTACCGGTTAACTTATTAATTACGGTGTCTAGTCTATAAACGATATTAAGAAGTGAATAATGTAATTGAAGACAAATGTTTGTGTAGTTTCTAGCAATAATAATAATAGTGGAAGACGAGTGTTTATAATTCTTTAGTTGTATGTATATCTGTATTAGAACAATTAAAGTAAGTAACCTATGATATAATTCAGTGTGATTTCGTTTGAACAAACTTTGTTTACCATGATACAACCAAAGCCAAGTAAGTCGTAATTACAAAACTGTCAGTTGTAACGAAATGTATGGTTTTTAATGGATAAAAAGATGATATTTCTAAGCTTTAGTCAATTTACATAGTTCAATGCTTATTCATTACAACCATTAAAAATAAGTTTTATGTTCAATATTGAAGTCCTTACATCTCATTACATTAGAAAAATAGTATGTAATAAAGTAGAAAAAAGAGTGATTGCGCTGTTCTTTATATATTTACTAATTGTGTGACTATATTAACCTGAGTATATCATGTGAACGCTTAGGTTTCATTAGCTATTCACATTTGTCCATCTTTAAGTTTATTAGATTGACCACTAGTATCGAGGGGGCAGGAATTGTAGAAATTGTTTGTTAGAAAACCATTGAAAACACAGAACAACAATTTCACCCCAGTATGAATTTTTTTAGCAGTATACTATTATGATTTCTTCAGGGCTCAAACTCAGAGACTTCAGGTCTTGCTTCAAGTGTCTAGAATTCAGACAACTGAAATGGCATCTAATGATATACACTATTAACTCCAGTAAATTTGTAACACTGCACGACTATCACCCTCTGCTACCTATGGTATTTGCTTCGCTCTAGAAATGGTTTCTCACTAGAACTCAGGAAATTATCTCTCAATGTTAGTTATTAGTAATTACATGATTTTTATTAAATGGGGCTATGAGCAACAACTGGAAAGGAAAAAGTAGGACAGAGCTGGCTGAGAAACCCTTGCCGGTGTCCTATGCCTCACCAGGGATAGAAGGTGTAAGTAAGAAATATGGGGCTACGGAGGATGCTGGATTTGTAGTTTTATGTTATTAACTGTTATTTGTTTAAAGGACCGAATTCATAAGTTTATTTCCGTATATGAATACCATTGGCTGAAAACTTTAGTTCTACGAATTAAAATTCTAAATATAGGAAATGTCAAATTCTTTCAAAGAATTGTAATTTCGAGTGCAAATTCAGTCCTTCGATTTGTTGAGCAATTTATAACGTTTTCTCTGTCTTTATTTGACTTCAGGACTTTATTTAATTTCCTTGACCAACTAACCATCCGCTTTTTTAAAAGTTATACAGTTATATAAACTCTTGGTATTCATAGATGAATGAAAGTGAACAGCTGTACACAGAGTATAGATCATAGCTAAAAGCTGAATTTTTCCGTTTCAATCAGTATTATAAGTTTGCTACTACATAATCCTTTTTGAACAAATATATGTAATCTTTACATTATCAGCTGAAACCCATTACAAAGTGAACGACATATGAAGGTGTTATGATTGCCAAGGAAAAATGGGTCATCTTTAAAGCAAATGTTTTCAGAGAAATTTTGGTATTGCTTTCGAAAAAATCGATAGTGAATTAAACAAAGACTGCTTGCAAGGAAATAAATACTTTCAAACAGTACTTATTGTTAAAATATGATAGTTTATAAGTTACATAGATCTGAATAATTTCTGTCCTCAGTTCATATCTAATCAAACATAGCACATGAAGTCATCAACTAATGGTCATGGATGGTAACCTGAAGATTCTACACAAACTCTTAAGGCTACTGAGTATTGGTTTGTGGAAAGAAAATAAAAATATGAAAATCAGTGAATAAATTCTTATGGTTTTACCCATTAAATGTTGTTATATATTTTTAAAGTCGTTAAATTATAGTTAATGAAATACGTGTTTGTCACACAGGTCTATATCGAAAATATTTCAGTTATGTACCGATTAAGATTTATTAATTCATTGTGTATTATATACTAACATTTTACATATGTAACCATGTGAATTAAAAGTCTAGATAATAAATCAACTTGTGACCACTCATTTGGCTTTCAGGTGCTTAGATTTACAGTTTATGGACATGAAAAGTTTAGTATACTGTAGATAATGTGACAAAAATACAGTAACATAGTTGATTTACTGAGTTCGAATAAAGAAGACCACAATACTGAAAGTAAATAACTTGGTGAATTTACTGTAAAACTATGGCTTTGTTAGTTTTGATTGCTGATGCAACCCTAAGGATCTACTTCTGATTAGACGGTGGAAAACGTTTTGGAGTCATGTGAATGCTTGTATAATCCCCTCATTCTTCATAAAACCTAGTACTTTAAGTCTTTATAAAAACTTTATACCATAGATCCTGTTTCTACAAATTTCAGACACATGTTGAGAATCAAAATAATTATCGTTTAGATTAGAAGGACAGAAAAAGTAATATTGATGAGAAATCTGTCATTTTGGTTTTACATAAAAATGTAGAAAATGTAGAAAATCTAATATCCTCATCATGAGTAATGTCCCTAGTCTAACTTGTGGTAGAATCTTCAATCCTGAACTATGATACAATTCATGAATTTTATCTCGTGTTAGTCATTTTTTACCTTGAAGCTAAGTGAAGCGAAGTGAGTACCTTGTAATTATAATAAAAATATTTCAGAATTCAAGCCAGCAGAAGAGTCTGTAGTAACCGAAATTGTTAAAGCAAATTATTGTTAAAGGTTTGCATGGTAAGTTCTTTTGAAAGGAACGTTCGGTTCACAACTAATACTATACGAATCAGATAAAACCTGTAAGCACTGGATGATCATTTCATTCTAGTATGGGACTCCTTAGCAGTGAGCATTCACGATCCTCAGTATTATATCCTCTCCTCCTACTAAAGATAGTTATACGACATAACTTTATTCATATCAATACTGAAGACAAACTATGAATCGTTTGTCCATCGGGATATATTTTTAAACACTAATCTCAATGAATAATAAGATTATTGGATTTGTATCTAAACATATAGAACAAAACTGAAGATCATGGGTTCGAGTCCCTCGCGCGAGGTTGTGGATCGGCACTGTTGAGAAGTCCCATACAAGGAAGAAACTGCCGTTCAGTGCTCAAGGGTTTTCAGTGGTGGTCTAATTTAGACCGGTCCATGATTTCAATGATATTAAGATGGATTAAGGGGAACAGTTAGAGTAAATATAACTGATTAGTAGCGAGAATGAGTAGGAACCTGAACTGGAATCAAACCGGGATAACATTAAAATAAAACAGGGCTGCAATTGACCAGTGGTTGGAATAAAGTTGTAATAATACTGGCACTAGAATGATCAATATTTGGATTGTAATGAAATAACTCGGCATTGTACTGCACTGGTCTGATACGAATTGATTTGAACTGAAATGCGTCCAGTTGTGAAGAGATATCTCAGGTATTGATAATTGATAAAAATAATGTAACAAGATAAACAAAGGACGTACTGGTGGATAAAGACTTAAAATCGATCACATGACTTTATACATGAAAATAGATAGAATTGAACTAGTGCAATTATCAGTAGTTAAATCTCATGTGGTTCTACGGGTATATACTTGTAAGAACGTGTTTTGTATAAATTCACTGCTGCATTTGTTCATCTTGTCAATCAACTCTGGCATGATTAGTGATAATAGAGGGACAAATTATACTCTCAAGACTATAATTTAAGGCAATTAACAGACCGGAAGGCGAATAGGTCCAAGAAGTATGTAAGTCTATTGAGTGAAATGCTTTGTTCTGATTAGACACATGTTATTCGTATCAAGTAACGACAAGCTTCAGATTTATAAGTTAATAGTTGTGATAGATGATCATAGAAATATCGTTGCAGAAGAGTCTCCCTTCACCATCATCATAAAGCTGTATCCAGAAAAAAAGACACATCACAGTGAGTAGAACAATTGTATTTCTGAAGCTTCGTGACTTGATGTGAGTTACTTCTTCAGAGTACTCTGAAACAAAAAATATGTTTATTATTGATTTTCCACCCAATCAACAATTTTTTTGAAACTATAATGTCCAACCTTGGTATTGATACCTATGAACTCATTACAAACACATACACTTAAATACTAGTATTATAAGCAATGAAAATTGTTTATCATGGTCTCCAAGGATATACTTACGGGCAGTTTAGCAGGTATATCGCCAAAATGAGATCTAATAACTTTGATAACTTACGCAAGTGATTATGTAATTACATCAAGGAATTTCTAAATTCATATCTAAAAGTATACAATCAAATTTATGCTACTTATTAGTAGAATAAATGTTAAATTAAAATAAAGTTGAATATTTGATAAGTTACATAGGATTTTTAAATCAGTTACAATATTTTTGTTTCTTTACGACATATTTGTAAATTAATGATGAAGAATTTTTCACCAGAAACAAGGCAATATTGTTGTTGATGTTCCTACATCAATTCTTTATGGTAATCAACTTAGCAACTCTTCCTCACAACGTATTACTCAGTTAATAAATTTTGCTTACGAATTCATTATTTCTTAGATTTCTAATACATTTGTAGTTCCTTCTAGCTTTCGGTATTTGTTTGTGACCTTGTAGTTTGTCAGTATTAAACTGTAGAAACATCTGATTAGACTCGAGGTTATAATACACTTAATGATGGCTTCAAGTTGCTTTAATTTTATAAAATTCAGTCAGTCATACGTAACACAGTTCCTGGCACATATATACATCATTGTAGGTTGCCATAACCAATTTACACGGCATAATGAAATTATAAGAGTGAATCTCAGAATAGGAGAAGTAGTTACAGTATTACTAGTAACAGCAAAGGTTAGGTACCGAAGATGAGATTCGAGAAGAAAATATAAGTTGGTAAAATGTAATAAATAAATTATCAAGAATTTAGAAACCTACAATATGAAGAAAATTTAACGGTAAATTTAAATTCATAATTTAGTACCATGTTCATCTATACCATATAAAGTTTGTAACGATTGGATACGATAATTATTCGGATCTCAACCCAGTAATCTGGACCTACCTAGATGGCTCAGTTCCATGTCAGTGTCTTCTTGAACTGATGTCACATTTTTGGTTTGACCTCCGTGAGCTTTCTTCCAGTTTACCCCTACACCAGGTATAATCCTTCGAAGGTGTCGGTTGCTGAGCACATGCAATATACATCCTCACCATCTCAATCAGTATAATTTGGTTACCTCGTCAACCGACTTACCATACCTAGCCAGTACTTAGTGTCTGTCTAACCTCTAAATTGTTAAATCAATGTTTCCAGAATACACGAGCAATGTTTTGAACACATCTATGATCGAATACCATCGGTCTACAAATGTCTTCTATTTCTGAAAACCACATTTTGCACCCATGGAGCGGAACTGAATGAACTGCTGCACAGTATCTTCGTCCTTTGGTTGACAGACGAATATCTCGCCTACACCATAATTGACGTGAGTTGGTAAAATACTACTAGGCTTTCCGAATTCGTACTGAGATTTCGCGAGACATTATCCCATCATGGGTGATGAGACTTCCAAGGTGAATGAGGCGGTTGGCACGCTCGAATACTTCACTATCATTAGTTCAGGCGTTGTTGTAGTCCAGCCATGCAACAACATTTTGCATTCATTGTGAGAGAGTTGCCTCCCAAACATGGCTTCATTCTTGGTTGATGCGGCCAGAAAAGAGTACTTCGTCAGCTTTGCCACACAACAGAACTATGCCATTTGCGTATTATAAGTCAGCAAGTAAATCTCCAGGCAGAAGATCAATTTCTGATAAGCCCGACGATCAGTGAGTTATTTCTAAACGAGCGTCTACGACAACTCACTTACTTACTTACTTACGCCTGTTACCCCTCGTCGAGGAGCATAGACCGCTCACCAGCATTCTCCATCCAACTCTGTCCTGAGTCTTCCTTTCCAGTTCTTTCCAGTTGCTATTCATTCTTTTCATATCGGCTTCTATTTCCCGGCGTAGTGTGTTCTTTGGCCTTCCTCTTTTCCGCTTCCCCTCCGGATTCCAAGTTAGGGATTGAGTCGTGATGCACATTGGTGATTTCCTTGATGTATGTCCGATCCACTTCCAACGTCTTTTCCTAATTTCCTCTTCAGCTGGAAGCTGGTTTGTCCTCTCCCATAAAACGCTGTTGCTGATAGTATCCGGCCAATGGATGTTGAGTATTTTGCGTAGACAACTGTTTATAAATACTTGTACCTTCCTGATGATGGCCGTAGTAGTTTTCCACGTTTCAGCTCCATACATTAGGACTGTCTTGACGTTCGTATTAAAGATTGTGACCTTGAAATTGGTTGAGAGTTGTTTTGAGTTCCATATGTTCTTCAATTGTAGAAATGCTGCCCTTGCTTTGCCAATCCTTGCCTTTACATCTGCATCCGATCCTCCTTGTTTATCAACGATGCTCCCCAGGTACTTGAATGTTTCCACCTCTTCCAGAGTTTCGCCATCAAGTGTGATTGGGTTGGTGTTCTCCGTGTTGTATTTGAGGATCTTGCTTTTTCCTTTGTGAATGTGGAGGCCTATCGATGCGGAGGCTGCTGCTACATTTGCGGTCTTCATCTGCATTTGTTCGTGTGTATGAGAGAGGAGGGCTAGGTCATCTGCGAAGTCCAAATCATCTAATTGGTTCTGAGAAGTCCATTGTATTCCGTATTTCCTTTCAGATGTCGAATTCTTCATAATCCAGTCAATCACTAGAAGGAAGAGGAATGGGGAGAGTAGACAGCCTTGTCTGACTCCGGTCCTTACTGGAAATGCGTCTGTTAGCTGTCCTCCATGCACGACTTTGCAGTGTAGTCCATTGTATGAGTTTTGGATAATGTTGACAATCTTTTCAGGAACTCCATAGTGTCGAAGAAGTTTCCATAATGTCCTCCTATCCACGCTGTCAAACGCCTTCTCATAGTCAATGAATTTGACGTATAGTGATGAGTTCCACTCAACTGATTGTTCTACGATGATCCGTAGTGTCGCAATCTGGTCTGTGCAAGACCGATCCTTACGGAATCCAGCCTGATGATCCCTAAGTTCGGCGTCTACTGCGTCTTTCATCCGATTCAGCAGCACTCTGTTGAAAACTTTTCCTGGTACTGATAACAGACTGATGCCTCTGTTGTTCTCACATTGACTCAGATCTCCTTTCTTTGGTATCTTGATGAGATATCCTTCTTTCCAGTCCGTTGGCACTTGTTCCTCTTCCCAAATCTTCTTGAATAGAAGGTGAAGCATATTTGCAGTTATTTCAATGTCTGACTTCAGTGCTTCTGCTGGTATATTGTCAGGTCCTGCCGCCTTCCCACTTTTAATTTGTCTGATGGCCATCTTTGACTTCTTCAACCGTTGGTGGAGTGACATCTATTGGAAGGTCATTGTGTGCTGCTTCGATGTTCGGTGGATTCAATGGGGCTGGTCTATTCAGCAGTTCCTCGAAGTATTCTGCCCATCTTTTCCTCTGTTCTTGAATCTCAGTGATTGTCTTTCCTTCTTTGTCCTTGACTGGTCTCTCTGGTTTGCTATATCTCCCTGCCAATTTCTTCGTTGTATCATATAGTTGTCTCATATTCCCTTCTCTTGCAGCTTTTTCCGCCGTCGTTGCTAGTTCTCCCAGGTATTTCTGCTTGTCGGCTTTAATGCTTTTCTTCACTTCCCTGTTTGCTTCTGCGTAGTCTGCTTGTGCTTCGACTTTCTCTGCTCGTGTTCGGCTGTTGTTAATTGCTGGTTTCTTGTTCTTCCTTTCTTGAATTTTGTCCAGGGTTCCCATAGAGATCCATTCCTTATGATGATGCTTCTTAGGACCAAGAACCTCCTGACACGTTGAAGTTAGTGCTTCTTTTATCCCTTTCCAGTTGTCCTCCAAAGTAGTTTCTTGTTCTTTCAATAGATCCTGTAGAGCCTGGAACCTGTTGTTGAGAGTTATCTTGAATTCATAGAGCTTGTCAATATCTCGAAGGAAGGCTGTATTGAACCTTTGTAGTGCTGTTTGTCCAGTGTTTCTTTAGCTTCAGTCTCATCTTGGCTACAACCAGGTGGTGATCTGAAGCTATGTCAGCTCCTCTCCGGGTTCTCACATCTTCCATTGATCTTCGGAATTTTTGTTGATACAGATGTGATCTATCTGGTTCTCTGTGGTGTGGTCCGGTGAGATCCATGTAGCTTTGTGTATGCACTTGTGTGGGAATATTGTGCCGCCTATAACCAATTTGTTGAATGCACATAGGTTTGCAAGTCTCTCCCCATTTTCGTTTCTCTCTCCTAGTCCATGTCGTCCAATTACATCTTCATATCCTGTGTTGTCCACTCCAACTTTAGCATTTAGATCTCCCATCAGGATGGTGAGGTCCTTTCGTGAGCACTTTGCTGTAATTGATTGCAGCCTTTCATAGAACTGATCTTTATCATCGTCGTTGCTATCATTGGTGGGTGCATAACATTGGATAACGTTCATTGTGATCCTTTGCTTCTTTGTTCTGAATGATGCTTCGATTATCCTGGGTCCACGAAATTCCCATCCTACAAGTGCATTTCGTGCTTCTTTGGACAGCATTAGAGTAACTCCCTGATTGTGTGGAGCATTTTCCCCTTCGTGACCGGAGTACAGGAGCATCTCTCCTGTACCTAGCCTTTGTTGTCCAGTTTGTGTCCAATGGGTTTCGCTGATTCCGAGTACTGCCAAGTTGTATCTCCTCATTTCCATTGCTATTTGGCTGGTCTTTCCTGTCTCCCACATTGTCCGGGCGTTCCATGTACCTATAAAGGGTGTTGCTCTGGTTGTTAGAAGGTGCATCGGTCTCGTGACTTCCGAAGAATTTCGGCTTTCATCATGAGACGTCATAATTATTCCTTCAACTCCCAGGGCAGAGTTTAAATGGTTTGAATTATTTTTTCTGGTTAGCGTTTTTTTTAGCGAGTTAGCTTTTCTACGGGATGGGGTCGCTAACCCCATGCCCAACCCTCCTCCTTTACCCGGGCTTGGGACCGGCAGTAACTCTAGAAGAGCTACAGGCGGAGTCTACGACAAAGTAGGATAAAAATAAATAAAGTGTATAAATCTAGAGACAATTTAAAGGTGTTTATATAACTTCTTTAAAAGATCCTAGTCGAATTGTCTACATAGTGAAGATATTACCGATTTACAGAATGTACTAAGATATTATTAGTTATTTTTCTGAACCTGAGATCTGTGCAAACGCAAAGTATTGTTTATGGATGCTCGGCTTTCGGTTGAATTCAGGAGTGCACTAACATTTATCAACCACTTGGTAGCCAAAAATTTCAACTAGTTTTAGTGGTTTTAAACAATAGAATACTGTTAACGGTGGAAAATATAAAAAAAGAAGTAATCACTGGGCTATAACCTTACTCATATATTGCGATTAATACATTGTCCAAGTAATTTATAGTATGAAGAAAAAATATTCTGGACATTTTCAACTTGCTTAACTAGCACAGAAAATGAACACAAATTTAGACACCAAATTTATCAGTTTTATGGTTTATGAGTAACTAGGAATAAAACTTTCTTCCCATTCTACATAAACCGTAATCATTTATGTGTTGATAAAACGATTTTGAAGTATTGAGTTAATTGAAAAGGTTACCAAAGCATTATGTTGTAGTTAAAAACAGAATCATTAGGGGTTTGTAAATAGTGTTGAATTATCCTAAAACTTTGATCATGAGAAAGCAATTGATTACTAAACTAGCTTTCGAGTTTCTAATATCATCCATAAAACACTCTGTGTTGGGTATATGGGACCATTCGGGAAGAAGCTTTGGACTTAAGCCGCGTGTTAGTTAGCGCATGTCAGTAAAGCGTGTTACCAGTCTTGAAGCAACTATTTCTTTTTTCGGGATTCCAACAAGCATTACCTACAAAGAATATCAATTCTCTCAAGAATGTCAGCACACTTTGTAACAAATACCAACCATCATAAACACAGGTCCAGAGAATTCTGTCCACTCTCTGAAACCACCTGACTTCAGAACAATGAACACAATACAAGTTGATCGATAAAATTTGACCGATATCAGGGATTAGACAAAAATACCATTCGTTACTTTTTAGTAATAAACCAGTGTAACATAAAGTAAGGGGCTGTATTCTTCAGTTAGTTAAACATAATAAATAATGTACTTGTTGATCAAATGAATCCCAATCGTCATTAAGTAATCCAGTGGATGACACTCTAAGATATGAATCTGTGGGTCCTGAGTTTGATTTTCTTTTTTAATATTTACACTGAGGGACGCAGATAAATTCATCTGGTGAGTTTTAGATGGAACTAAAAGTGTCTTTATGATCCCAATACTAGCCAATGATGAAATTAAATATATTGATTCTACAGAAAGCATATTTATTAACATACTTTTATGTGAAGTAGTTAAGTGATCAGTGTCCAAGTAAACTAAATTCAATTTTTCGAAACTCTCAACTAAACGATTTTCAAGAGAATAGAATGTAAGATCAACAAACTTTTAAAATAAATATGGAGGTTTTGTGAAGTTGCTATTTAATTAGATCTTCGCTTGTGCGACAATACCATATTATATTCTAGCTTTGAGTCGTTACATGGTTGTAATTTGAAATAAACTATGAAACGAAAACAGAAAATCACAATACTTTAGGTTAACTAATTTATTAATTGTTCACGTGAACTTTGTTGAAATTTCTTCACAAATCAAAGTGTCTCTCATGATCTAAAATTAATTCTATATTTTTCTGTTGATTACATTTGTTTACATCCAAAACCTAGTAACTTAGTAACAAAACTCACCACCACCGTTCCCTTCTGCAAAAAAACACTAAATATTGGAAAGAACATAGTTGAAACCGTGTATACGAAACTAGTTAAACGTGAATGCATAAAATTAATAATTTACAAGGTAATGAATAAAAATAATATCATAAGATCATTAAGAATACAAAAGAAAGTGATACTTTAACTATGAAAAAGAAAAAATATATTTCAGTTACTTAGTTACCAAAAGCAGAAATAAATAACATTATTAGATAGTAGTTTTCTGGATAAAAGATAACATGATATCTCTATGTATCTTAATAGTCTTTATTATTGGCATCTGAATTGAAAGCTCTATGTTAGATTATCGCTAGAAACATAGATCTTAGGGTATAATTTCACCACAGAATTATATCTTGAAGTTTCTCTCTATTTAAATCTACTAGTTCATTTAATATGACCAGGAACTGACAGCAGAATCATTGAAAGCCATTGAGGACTGTATAACAGTTATGTTTTAGTTTCCAGGTTCTTTAAAATGTGCAAAATCAAACTGGAATAATCAAGTCTCGAAATGAGTAAAATACCATTTAAACATAGAGTATATTATTTCCAATTTTGTAATTTTATGGAGTTTATCTTCAAAAGTCGTTAAGAGATATGTTCCTTACTCCCTATTCAATCGATTCAATGAACAGCAATTTCACACTTGAATTGAGGTATTGGCGAGCTGTTAAACCCTACTATGAGACTCTTTAGCAGTGTGGCTTTATGGTGCCATTGGAGATCGAAACCAGGTCCTTCAGTTCTCATGGTGAATATTTAACCTTTAGACTATTGAGCTAATAAAAAATTTAAATTATTATGAATAAATTATACCTATGACTCAACTTACTATTCTCGTTATCATTATAAATTTGATTATTAGAATTAACAGAGTGTATCACTCAATCCATCTGCCAAATGATCTTCTCATGAATGCGACTTGGTTCCATATTGAGATGATGAATAATGTCTGTAAGTCAGAATGAGAATGTTTCATATCACATAATAAAAAATACACGTTAATATATCTTTAAAACTCTCAACTAATCTATTATGAAACATTTTACCGAGAAACTGTTGCTAGTTTAAGATCCATTAGAATCGTATTATTTCACTCCATAGAATAAAAGAATCATTTTAAATTTTGTGATTAAAAGTTTCTTTTGAACGCTAATTTCATAAACAATTATATCTTACACAAGATGAAAATAATTGGTAATTAAATACTCTTATGTTCAGTCATTATATAAATCATTCAGTAATGGAGATTAGAAAGTCGCGAGCGCTCTTTGTTGACGATTATCAAACTAGGACAGGAATTATTTGAGGATTGATTGCAAGCAGTATTCTTTGTTTAAATACACAAAAACCTGACTTAAAACATTTTATTTTATGATGATATTTTCGAGAATAAAATGTAGGTATACGAAAAGAAATATTCACAAATTTAACCGAACACTCAAACAAACAGAACCTGTTTTTTCTTCTATAATATAAGTGACATCTTTTATTGATTCCAAGTGGTACACTTATATTTCAATATGGCTGAGACTAAAATAACACTCAAAGGTTTCCCTTATTTTTCTTTTCTTTTGACCATAGAATGATCAATACATTCTTTTTCAAAGTAATATAACAAACCAGTAAGAAATCATTATTAATTTCTTTAACATACCATTGGTTTCCTTTTTGAGCAGATAAATATAACAATTTGTCGAATAAGAAATTAAAACAGATTTTACACATTTCTTCTTTTTTAATCACTTGTAATGAAGGAAATGGGAATCTATGGAAAGATCAAATTCTTGTATTAATTAAATTCTTCAAGAAAAAAGTAGAATGAATCATTGGAAAATTCAAGAGAAATCATCTTCATCTTCTAATAACTACAATTCCAATAGAGCAGTAGCATTAAAACAGCATTTAGAAAATCTACATAAACTAATAAGTAGGTGTAAATTTTTGTTCACAAATAGTATTTCATACAACAATCTGATTTGATCTACTTTTTATCCATTTTAAAAAAATGAATTGAGTGTAGACTCGTTGAGAATGATCAGAAATAGTACTGGTGTGGACTTCTTATGTCCACATAAGTAGTATATGGTGATGGTAAGACATAGAATGTATTTTGGCAGAAGACCGATAAGGAAAGAACTGAAATGAAGCGCAATTGGTAGGAAAATGCATGCAAGTAGAGAAGATGAACTGATATTGACAGAAGGAACAGTGAAGATTGAGACAATTGGTTGTTGTTTTGCAAATGAACTGTTCATTGTATGGTTATCAGAATTTAGTGAGATAGTCTGCAATTTGTGCTTAAATACATTCAATTGTCCCCAGTCGTGTTCTGTTCATAACAGTACCATTTTACTGAGGACAAACATACAATAAGCATAACTAATTTGTTTTATTAGTTTTACTTCTTACTAGATTATTATTGAGAATAAAGTGATTAAATTTGTAATATGATGGATGTGAATATTTTTTACATCATAAATTTATTGTTTTGTGGTTGAATGAAAACACCAGAAACCATTAGAGTTAATGGTACATAGATGAGTAAAAGGCAATGAAAGAATTATGCTGATCATTTCTTTTTATTTTTGGAGATTATTTTATATCAATTTGTGATTATAATTGTCTTTTAACAATACAAAGTATTCCATAAAACAATTGGGTGAATCTATATTTCTGTTAGTGATTAGTGTTATATTCGTCTAGTCCTTGATTGTTGGTCTCATTGCCACATGATCACTAGTCTAAGTGACTCTATATCACTTATATGGTGTATACTAGATAGTTCAATAGTTATGTTACAAACTGTGAAATCGGGTGATACAGGTTCTAATCTCATAGCGATCATTAGATTCCTCAAGAGTGCAGGAGAGCCTGACTGATAAGCGTTTACTGGCACCTAAGTTCAGTTTTTCCTGCTGACTACCAACTACCACCTAATACAGTATATTTTATTGTTAATATTCTCATAATTGTTCAGTCACAGATCTCTCATTCATTTGTTAAATGGTTTCTCTATGATTAGTTACTTCAGAAATTTTGAAAATACTCCATTGATTTCGTCATTTTATTTTTTTATTTATCACTCAGTTGTTCACTTTGATGAGCAAATTTACAGCTTGATGGCTCAATGTCATTATATTCTGCCACTGATGCGCGAGTTGTTTCTAGTGATTATTGGTTAAACTATTTAGTCAACCGTTATTATGAACTCTAGCGAAAAAAGATTTGTATAAACTCGTATCTGTTTTTTTAAGATAGTGAATAATTACACAATTTAATACTTGGCTAAGGTATAGTTTGGATGTTGTTCGTTTCTTTGTATTATGTGACATCATTCAGTGTTATGTTCATACAGCTCTACTAGCAAATCACACAAGCGGAATTCATAGTAAACTAAGATTGATGGAAACAGTGAAAAATTCAGATAACTGGCATTTCGTTAACCTAAAATATTTATATCCTAGCAAGATTATGGGATATTTAATGATTATAATTGATGGGAAACTAAGATCATTTATTCTATAAAAATATTGAGTGAGACTTTGAATAAGTCTGAGTGTATGTATCAGTTAATGACATTTATTTGGTAGAGAAATATTATCAGAATAAATAGAACTCATGTTCAATTTACACTGAATTTGATTTTAATGTGATAATAAGTTAAACTAGTAACAAAAGTGTTGACAATATTCTCAGGTTATAATCTAGGCTGTCCAGGTAAATTTAATTCGTCCCATACCTTCTAACTGCTTAAATGTTGCTATACATTTACCTATTTTAAGATTGTTTTAACTAGTTATTTATGCATGTTAACCATCTAATGTGATCATATGCTCTTTTAAAGATCTTTATAAACTAGTCTCAGTGTATTTGCCATGCAGTTGCTGAAATGTATCTTAAAAAGGGTGATGTTTGAAAGTTTCGAGTAGTTTGTAAAATATGATTCTGGGTGACTAAAGGTTTCAAAACGTTTATGATGATAAATAATCACAGTTTGTTGATGGATATTTATAAATTTTAGTATTTATTTACTAGTCATGAAAGACGACTTTTAAGATATTTGATAAGGTATTTATTTTCGTAATTTGCATAACGGAATGATCATAATCTAGATGACCCTTCAAAACCAAAAAGAAATGAAGCGGCACGGAGTTTCATATTATCTTATCTTACATCGGTTACCCCTCGTGGAATGTAGGTCGCCAACTAGGATTCTCCAACTAACTTTGTCCTGGCCTCTTCTTTCCATTTGTTCCCAAATGTTGTTCATTTTTTTTGATGTCTGCCTTCAGTCCCTGGCGTAATATGTTCTTTAGGTTTCCTACTTTTCTTCTGTCTTGAGGATTCCTAATTAGGGTGTGCTATATGAAGGGGGTGCCATACTAGGACAAAAAAGCTGTCCAGTACTTCTAATAATTGTCTAGCCATGATCAAACCGCAATGAAATCCATGAAAATTCTACAATCTTAACAAAATCCAATGCAAATATCTATTTGTTGAATCTAAAATGTAACTTGATTTTAATTCATATATATTAGTTGTTTGAATTTTCCTATTGATGTTTAGGACTGAAAATGACCGGTCTCTTTTGTGTGCATCCTAAACGGAATGCCTCCATGTTGCAAGTAAATCACAAGTATTTTTAAGCCGAGTGAATATCAACTCTGGGATGCAGGTACATCCAACTGACGAGTCCCAAATAAGACAAAACGCACGTCCTGTATTTCACTTTTGTCCATCATCCATCTCTACTTAAAATAATTTCATTCCTCGTTCTATTATGGTAAAATGATGTGTTCAGAATCAATACTTTGTTTTATTATAAACTATTAACAGTTTGGTCAATAAATTATTATTAGTACTCATTTTCTAAAAAAATATCATTACATATTTATATGAGTTTGCTTTCATAAAATGAGTGAAGTAAGGTGTTTTTTGATAAGTCATTTAAAGTTAAATTGTTGTTATTTTTATTATGGCTACTATGCAATCTTCCACAAGGACAATACTTTCCTAAATAAGCTAGTATTTAATTTTGAGAGAGAGAATATACGAAATAAGCTGGTATTATGCAGTTTATTGAACACTAGGAAACACTAAATAATAGCTTCAAAAATGCCAAAAATGTTGTAAGGATTTTTAGTGTTCCATGGCAGTTATTATGTCTAACATTTTATTATACAAGATTAACTTTCTTACATTGAGGGAGTATAACACTAGAATTTAATGGTTTATATTGTAACTCTAATAAAACAACTTGTTTCCATGATTCTAGTAATTAATAATAAAATACTAACAATCTTTGTAGATTAGCTAGAGAGTGAAGAGTATTTGTGGTTAAGGATAAGTGTTGTGCTCTGTAAGCCAGATGATTTAGTCATAAAGCTTTTACTGTCTTTCTCGATCACATAGAGTGTACTACAAAGGAAAGTGACCTATTAAAAGTACTCCACAAGTGATTAATAGCTTGTTCGGTTGATCTTGAATGTAATTAATTGTACATAATTGTGCTGTCGTTGTTTGTAAGTTTGTCGTAATTATCTTCTATCTTGAATTTGCAACTTTCAGGATATAAGAAGTGAAAAACCTATTAACAAAAGATAAATCATAATATGAATGTAACAAGCTAATTAAATCAATTACTTTTGAGATACTAATTGAACATGAAGACATCTAAGTGAACTTTAACAAATGCAGCCCAATGGAAAAAATACTCTCAAATTAACTATAGTTTCACAAAAAGCTCAGGCTACAGATAGTTTGTGATTATTTTCTTCACAGTTTGTAATTGTTCACTGTAATCTTTTGTGTTGTGTCCTATAGACCGTCAATAATCATGTGACTAAATCGCCAATCAGAACACCGACTTATACGACTTCGACCCTGTGTCAAACCAATAATGCGTTAACTAACGCAAACAGCTTAGATTCAACTCTGAGTCCTTATTGGTCCTTCTTGCCTTCGCCTACCCCTTAAGTCCAGAACACAATCTTAGCTTCCACTGTATGAATAACGTATTTCAGACATAGTTCATTTACAAGCAAATCAGACCACATCCTACAATAACATATAAAAATACAACTATCCAAGATTGAGCCATAAGTGGCTGTGAGTGTGAGAGACTGTAACTAATATATCGTGAATAAGTTAAGAATGGTAAACAGTATCGTATATATATATATATATATATGAGAGTCCATAAATACTTTCTAACAGTAACCATTCATTTATTTTTCGTTAGGATATAACACTTGACACAGAGGATACAATATTTCTTAGGAGTAAACAATAATGCTTATAATGGCAATTTTCGATTATGTGATGGGCAACAATCTTCAGTTTTACAGATATAAGCTTTTCTTATTACAAGACGGTAATGTTAAGCTAAATCATCCAATTATTCGAATATTAAGAACTCGTTATTTATCCTGTTATTTAAATGGAATAGTGGGAAAGGTGAGGATGTTTTGATTGAAATACATTAAATGATATTGTCATATGAAAAACAAGTTCATGTGAAAAGCATTGATGTGTATAAAGTCATAGATGACTGGACTCAAAAATATTCAATAGCTATTTACGCTGGTTCATTTTAGTTAAATATCTCTAAAGAAACGATCTGTTCGTTTTCTACTCCTGTTTTTACATAGATACTAATTTTACTTATTTCGTCAATCAGTATCAAGAAGAACAAACAACTGAATGGATTAAACATTTGGATAAATCCAATCGAATTATTGACTATAAGACTCCTTCATATGACTGTCTTTACAAGTACACTCTAAATGGTATGTTTACGAAAGAAATAAGACCTACAGTGAAATCCTCTAAAAGTAATCCAAAAATCGATGAGAAGCAAAGTAATGACTCTATAAATAATGCCTTAATTGGATCAGGAAAAAACAAGCCATATTACTCTATTGATATGAGTCACTTTAATTCAGCACCTCCATGGTCTTCTGAAGATTTTTCCAATAATTACAGTGAGAATGAGATAGACAAGGAATGTTCAACAAATAAACAAATTCCAAAGAAACTACTATTTCACGAAGTCATGGATGAAACTAAGACACTAATCTATATTTATAGAGACAATTGTATGAAACTGAAATGTAATGCAGTAAAATCTGTCATTAATCGACTAGAAAAACTGTGTACAACAAAATATATGAATCTTTCAGAATTACACTTAAGCAAGTTGAAATTTCAACCAGTGGGTAACTTACTGAAGGTATGTTCTATTCGTTCTTTTTTTAGAGAAATGTTAGTTTATTTAAACGTGAACAAAATTATGTAGGTTGAAGAGAGTAAGAACGAAGATTGATGCAGAATAATATGAATTCACTTTATTTCGTTAGGTTCTCATCAGCTGTTTATAACCTATAATATTTTAAAACCAACGTTATTATAGATATTGACATACTTATATATACGAGGGTGATTAACGATGAATATATGTATCATGATGTAGAGAAGATTTCAATAGAGTTAATAAGGTCATAAAAACCTTTTTCGGATAAATAAAGTTTGGGAGGGAAAGTTCCAGAACATTGAAATAGTGATTAGAATTCATAGAGTTAACAAACATTAGATGATTATGTAATGAAGCAACTGAAAACAGATTAATGGTAACAAGAAAAGATATGAATTGAAATCGGTCAGCTGTGGATTGAAGAAAAATGATAATGTTGTGATCAAACTTCAGAAGGAGTCGAAATAATAAATGATGTGATAAATAGAAAGGGGAGTAATGTTACCAGGACAAAGGAAGATTTATTACTTCCTATTTTCGAATACATAGATCTAGTTTCGGATGTTTGATCACTATCGCTTCGGCAAATTTCAAAAGATTGAAGTTTGACTGTTTGTTAATCACTTTGAAAGATTTCAGTGTATCGACTTCATGGCCTGTGTCATGGGGATGTATTGAGATTGCACTGCTGATTTATTATTCTGTATCAATCTTCGTTCTTGCTCTCTGTAAGATAATAAAGGGAACTATGATTATGTAGGTTGACTGACTAGAAATGTCTCTTATCAAAATAAAAAAAATTACGATAAAATAATTTAAAATGACTCAGTAATCAAAGAAAATATATGACTAGTTTCTGTAAATTTCATGAAGTAAATTATATAGGTGAGGAGATGTCCAGAGTATTTTTAATCTGGTTTTGAAGTCGACAATTATTCAAGGATACCTTTTATGATATATTTATCCAATGTGTAATGAAGTGAATAGTGGAACTATATGTTTACTAGTTCAAAGAAAATGATTAGAACATATTACTTTAAATATGTTATATAATAAAACTTATTCATGTTTACCAAAATAGAAATGTTTACCTTATTTACACAAAAACATGATACGATTTTCGAGGTTTTGCCAATAAGCCCTCGTTTTCCTAGTGAAACTATTGAACTAGAAGGGATAAATAGGTTTTCAATAAAGTAAAAAAACTCTCAGAAATGAGCCAAAAAAAATTCTTTTTTTATTGGGATTCTTGGCCATAGTGTTTTAAGAAAAACCTCCACTATGGTCATATATTATCTACAGCATTATTTGGACAACCACAGAGAACCGGACTTTTATTTCGAGATAGACAGTAATTATCCAGAATACAGATTTTCTGAAAATCGTAGTTCATCTGAGTTAGTCAAAAATTTATTGTCTAGTAGTGCTTCATACCACACTTGAAGATGAAAAGTATGATTAAGTGTAATTCCTTTTCATTAGGGGATTGCGACAGCCATATATTATTATTATATCCATGTTCCTCGGAAATATCATTGTTAATGTGTCAACTACAACTATGGATTTGTTTGAAAACTGATATAGCACTGGAAATGATAGAAATAATAATATACACAATACGTACAGTTCACTGATTTTATTCTTTATTTTTTCTTTGTTTTGAGAGTTGTTTATTGCTGATCATATTCTCACAGGCTTTAAGTAACTTTTTTAAATATGTGCTTCAATCCATAATCATCATTTGTATTACCAGATATCGAGATAACAAATTTTTTGCGATGATTGTCATTTATCAGAAAGGAATAGAATCTTATCGTAGGATTTATTCGAGCTTCAGTGAATATTAAATCCAATGACGTCTAAATTTCTGAAATTAGGTTTAGACAACAAAAAAAGTGAACTGCAATTTCGAATCGTCTAGATTAGTGGGCACATAGTACGGCGATTGATGCAATCCGACCAATATAATGACCAGACAAACGACATTGAATACTATTCAACTGGTATATATAGACTAATCATCAATGAGAATAAAGCCTTGATAGTTCAAGAAGAAAGCAAATAGTCAAAATGCTGAAGAAACATAAATTTATTTTCTACGAGATGATCCCACCAAATGAACATTTGAAAGGTTCTAGGTTAAATTCATCGTCCTAGTCTTAATGTTAATAAGTCTTGTTGTATTTGTCAATTTTTCTTAAGAGACCGTAAATAATCTAATATAAGTAAGGAAATTTTCAAAGTGAAATATTTAGTAGAAATTATCCAACAAAGTATATTGATCAATAAGTATCATTCTATTAGTAGTGCAAACATTCATTATGTCCAGTAGAAGTGTAAAGATTTTTCTAAAGTAGAGATTCTATAAATTATTCACCTTGTGTTAGTGATAACGACTAGCGATTTTGTTTGTCAGTCAGTCAGTCAGCTACAATGTAGGACCAGGCACAAATATTCATCGGTCCAAATTACCACACCTCCTTAGCACAACAAGATGAACACATAATTCATAGAAGTACTTACTTCAATGGTTGTAATATATGAAAGAAAGATTTCAAATAAGGAAATAATACAGAAAGAAAAACTCCGTTCGTGGAAACTTATAAAGTAATTTTAATCTCATGGTTTAAGGGAAGACGAAGAGTGTATGCACCTACACCATTGTGATCGATTTTGAGCCATGTCATTCAGAGTCTCAAACAATTGGTTACGATAGTTGTATGGACAATAACCAAGTAGTCCTCATCTACCAATATGACTCAGGCCAAAAGTTAATGACCTTTCTGTTTAGGCAAATACGATTAATATATTATCATAAGAACGATTTAAGACGTTAATTTTATCAATGGATAGTGGGATCATAATGGGTAGTTATTTTTAACGATCAGTCAAATAATGAAACGAAGGTAAGTTTAAATTGTAGTCAATAAAAAGAGTCAATTAAAAATAAAGAGATCAAGTATAATATGCATGATAATGATGATTTAATTAAAAAAAGCGTTGTATTATAAATATTTTTCGTAAAATTTATTTCGGATGGAATACTTTAAGATCATTACCAAGTTTTGATTTGATAATTTTGAATAAATTGAGCATTAGGTAGATTGTTAAAAATAAAAATAAAATATTTGTAATATCCCAATGAGTGGAAAAATTATATTTTTTGACGTTTCGTGACTCAGTGTAAGTCACTTCTTCAGAATTTGTTCTCTGAAGAAGTGACTTACACTGAGTCCCGAAACGTCAGGAAATCTAATTTTTCTACTCATTGGGATACTACAAATATATTTTTTATTTACTTTAAGATCACTTTTAATTACTGATTATATTTGAAAAATCTTGTTTTTGTTTTTTGAAAATAATTCTAATAGGAGTGCAATGAATTGGAAACATTGGATTTGAGTTATAATAATTTTGAAAATGATGGACTCATACTAGTGAAATATTTACTAGAAGACTTTGCATTTCTAAAACATATTGTACGTTATTAATACAATGTTAAATGTATTTTTGTGCATTATGTTTTTTGAATTAAAAATAAGTCTACATCATGAGAGGAAATAAGTTGTAGAATGATTCAAAAGGTGAAATTGGAGACAGTAGTTTGTTTCTAATATTGAACTTTTAACATTTGGCACCGTTGATATCAAAAGATACCAAACAAATATTTTGTAGTATCAAAGAGGATAAAATAGCGTAAGATAAATCATATGATATTTACTGGTTTACATTCGTAACTGGATTCATTACATGAAATGTCATGGTTCTTATAAAATGTCTTGTTTGAGTAATTTTGATAAACACGTAAATGAAAATATCTGCATTTATTTATTGAATTGAAAAATCAATTATTAATAACAGGATTCTATAAAGATAGGGCACTGTAAGATATATAAGTACGTGAGTTAAATATTAGCATGGTTCACTAAGTAACTGCCTTATGTATTTATGAAACTATAAACTAAATAAGTCGGCTAGGGTTTAGTCTATTATCTGACTTGTGAGAATCTCATAGGTTTTGAAAACTTATTTTACTGTTTTTAACAGTTGGACGGATACCTAAACTATTTTATTTTCGTGTTCTTTATGCTACAGATCATCATACTTTAAAAAACAGTTTATTAAGATTTACCGTTGTCGTATTGCCGAAACCTCATGAAGATATTGCATAATTTAACTGAATATAAGGTGGTAAAGTTACCGTCAGCATCTGTATAAATCATAGTTGTCTAAAAACTAAAAGATATGTGGTATAATTAATTAAAGATGACTGGATATTAAAAATTTCGCCGAAATATGATCTAAATAGATATATAATAATCATTGGAACTTCATACATTTGATCACCATCGACGTAAGTACGTTGATTACAAGAATGTTACTATCTTGACATAAGTAGTTTGTCTTTATTTATCGAAAATAATTTTATTAGTCAGAGATTTTTATAATTTTCTCACTTTCTGTATTGTCCGTGTGGACGCTTTATTTTTTTCCAACAGAACCTTTCTGGAAATCATCTGAATCAAGAAGCTTTTGTTCTGCTACAAACGATACTAACGAAAAACACCCAAATGGATACATTAATATTGAAAGGTGAATAAGCTAAGTTCCTGCTTCATTTTTGCCCAGAATCCTTTAAAAAAAACTGTGTGGCACATAAAAAACAGTCGATAATCCAATTATACAATTTTATATCATTAATTTGGTTATCAAAAGACTGACAGTGATTAAAAAAAATGTTTAACTTGTCTAAAGACATTTCAATGACTTATAAAAAAAAATAAAATCTAATGATAGCTTTAAAGCTATACATAAGTTTGAGTTCGATTGAAAGTAAAATGTAACACCTTATAAGGATGTTTGTTTGCTTACAGAGATCATTTATGAAACATCACTCTAAAGGTCAGTGTCTCTTGTAATTAGATGAACTGTTGTTAAGTGATGTTTAACACTTGGAAACACTGTTTCTTTAAAATTGCGATAGTTATCAGTACAGGGTTGTGAAGATTGTTGCGTTTTGATTGAGATCATGAGTCAATCAATGTTAGACCTCGATCAAAAACCTAGGAGCACTGGATGGCTACCTCTTCCTAGGATGGGACTCCTCAGTAGTGGGCATTCACGATCCCAAACCCAGGTTCCAACCAAGGACGTTCGATCTGGCATGCGAACGCGCAACCTCTGGACCAAACTGAGCTAGTGGTCCCAGGTTTTCAATGGTGGTCTAACATTGGATGATTCATGATCTCAATCAAAACTTGAGATAGTTGTTATTTATTACTACTATCATATTCTCACCTGTTCCATTTAATACCTCAAAGCGACTATTTTAAGCAGTTCAGTGTGTTAGTAAACTACGAAAAAATCATGGTAAAGAAGTCAAGTGATCATTACTGTTTCAACTACGAAATTCATTATTCTGTATCAATTTGTAAAAACTTCAATTACAAATTGTAAAATAATCTGTCTAACATGGTTTGATATATTTTTGAAAAAAAATTTTCTATCTTAAAATATTCTTTATGTTTTTATATTTAGATCAAATATTGCCAGAGGTCTTATTATTGCATTGATATTCAATGTTTACCCACTCTATTTAATTTTAGATGCAAGAATAAACGATACTGGTGCAGTAATGATCGCTAGTGGTTTAAGAGTAAGTAAAAGTTTAGCAAGTTTTATGTAACTCCAACATAAACCAAATTCCACAATTTTCTACATAAATGATGTTGATTAAATCATGAATATTAAATTCTACATTTATTGAAAAAATGAAGAATATTTGAACGAACAATTGTTTCCAATAACTTCATTATCATCAGGCTCTACAGTTATAAGTCCATAATTCTCGTGATATTTTACAAAGGCCGAAATAAGGCACGTATTAATGAATTTGACAATGTTAAAAATAGTGAACTTGTGCATCTATCACGGAATATATAGTTCAAAATTGTTTTATTTGTAAATTCGAAAGATCATTTAATGAAGGTCATAATGATTTGGAGTAAAGTGTCCAGTCACAATCAGTACAATAGTAATATACAAGAATGAAAATGAAAGGAATCCTGTGAATCAAATGCATAGTAGGAAATTTTCACGTTAATTGAGGTAGTCATGATAATAGAAGTAATAATAATATAATACGTATGAATATAATATATATTAAGAGGTATGTTATCAACGTAATTACGATAAAAATGAATCCATGTGAATCGGGAAAAGTGAATGTGAAAATTAAGACAGATGTAATAAAAAGAAAATGAAAAGAGGGTAAGAGGTTTATAATATCCAGTTGAGGTATCCGATTATCCAGTCGTAGGCTAAGGTAAACACAGAAGCTATATATACCTTTTCTGGATACATAAGTTCCGTTTTCTGGAGTCGATCCAGATGGCTTCGGATATGTTCTTGCTACATTACTATTGTACTGATTCTTGCTACATTACTATTGTACTGATTGTGACTGGACACTTTACTCCAAATCATTATGACCTTCATTAAATGATCTTTCGAATTTACAAATAAAACAATTTTGAACTATATATTCCGTGATAGATGCACAAGTTCACTATTTTTAACATTGTCAAATTCATTAATACGTGCCTTATTTCGGCCTTTGTAAAATATCACGAGAATTATGGACTTATAACTGTAGAGCCTGATGATAATGAAGTTATTGGAAACAATTGTTCGTTCAAATATTCTTCATTTTTAAATATTCTATGAGGATTCGATATTTATAGTTGATGAATGAAAAAGTGCATGTATCAAATAATATTTGATTCACCAGAATAGATATTAACATTTTTCAGTGTCTCATAGATTAGAATGATCTTAGAATTCAGTTGCTATGTTTCTATAAACTTACAAGTACAATATAATTTAAACTGCGGCAAGTAACAAAAAAAAACTTTTTGGCCCATATAATGTAGTTACTAATGTGAAAATGCCTATTAACATTGCTTTCAAGTAATGACTGTCTTTTTTATCTTAAAGCTAAGAGACCAGTGTTTAGAATAAGTAAGAGAGAGTCTGTTTACCTAAATGATGCTAATCAAAACAGAAATTCCAGTTGATGAATGGATTTTAGATTTATTTGCTTGTCAGATCTGTTGAATTCGTGAGCTTATGGAATTAATATATTTACCGGTGTTAGTACCATGTGTTTTTTTGGAACATTATCCTTCTTATAATTTTACTTCATATCATTTATAAAATATGAGAAAATCATTCAGAATGTTAAACACTGTATAAATGTACATCGTTTATACAGTCTGACTGTATCTATCTAAAGCTGCTTAACAATATTTAGTCACTGTCGCTTTCTTAGTGCAACTTGGTCTGGGCAATAAATATATATATATATATATCATTTATATTACTGCTATTATATCAAATATTTATTCTTAGAAATGTCTAGAATATTTCTTTTTTACTTCGTTTGTCGTGTTTATTGCTGTATGTTTCGTGCCAAATACAATTTTGGGAATAATATCAGCAAAACTTCAAATAAGCTCAATTGTTGATCGCTAAATATAAGAGAATTCAGTACAAACATAAACAAATACCAGACGCATAGAATAAATCAACAATTAACTATAAAAACAAACAATCAAGAAGTTGAATAATTCATTTTATTTTTACATTGAAGTAGTCACATCGTTATTTCATTATATAAGGTTGTAATTTAGCGGTTTTGAATAATCTTAAGATCATCATCTACTCCCTTTCTGGTTAAATATGAATATTTTGATCAAAAAATTCAAAACATCATCAAACATGCGTTGTAAATAAACATCATAATAAGAGTAAATTCATAAATGTTTTCGAGAAATATGAAGAGGTCAGCAGACGACTATGGATCAGTGATACTAGGGAACATTTATATGTAACAGTGATTTTGAAATAACTGTTAAATGTTATGTTCGCTACAATACGGAAAGTCCTGCATTTGATTCTCAGAGGGGTTATGGATCCTCACCTCTGAGATGTCTGATACTTGAACGAAACGACTGTAAAGTACATTCTGATTTTAAATGGTTGTTTAGCTAAAGTAAGGATGTGATATAAAGTATGTAAATTACATTTGCATTTGATTTTGTAGACAAATACACGTTTAAAAATGTTAGATCTATCGAAAAATCTTATCCGGTGTGAAGGAGCTTTAGAAATTGCTAAAGTAATAGGTAGGTTAATATTGATAATAAAATAACATTGTGATTCATTATACAGCTAACAGTATTAATTTGCAATGGCTCAGTTTACACTGGAATCAAATACGTTCAAGTGGAGCCTTTGAGTTTGGAAATTCATTAGGGGTAAGTTCAATTTTGGCAGTAATGCATATGATTGGAAATGTCCGGGAAATTAATGTGATTTCTTGTTTATTGGTAAATAAAAGTATCTATCGTACAAAATTTTCAGTTAAAATTTGAGAAATTAAAGAATAATATATAGAAAAACTAACTATGTGGCGGATGTTTTTATTTACTATCTACTCTTAGTCGTATTCTACTTGAAATGCTACTGCAGATATATATACCTGAAAAAAAACATTATTTGATTTTTGAGCATGAAATAGTTATGGCGAATCATCTCAGATGCTGGTCAGACAATGTAGTGATGGGATGTTTATTTACCACTAGGAAGAGTGATTTATTCAAAGTTATACATTTTGTTATCTAACAAATGTCATATAGCAAGCTAATGACGATAGAATCGTGATTTATTCATGTATACTCTAGAATGTTATGAACTTGGCATTTGTGCTAGTTGGAGCTCGATGGTAAAGCCTATCCTTATTTTCTAAAGAAGTAAATTCGCATCATTCTGTTTCCAAACAAAAGAAGCTCCTATTAGGCTACTTAGGTCGCAACTAAATTCAGGAAGTAGTTAAACAGTTGAACGCCTATTAATCACTTGTTGTTAATAAAAATACTAATACTTATAATGTCATTTTTATCAACTATTTAGTACTGATTTTATCCTGTTGACCGAGTTACAAAGCAATATTATGATATGCTGACTCAAACTCCAAAGTGTATATCATCTTGATGATTTCAGAAACTGTTTACCAGTCATTACTAACTTGAAAAAAACTAGATTTTGAGGCGTTTTGCACATGGTCACTAATCAGTTTATATAAAACAAACCAAACGACCAATTATAAATAACTCTCAAAAACAGGTTTCAAGTCTTGTACGATTTACTGGAAGAAGAAAAAACTACTATGTAGAACAACTTGAAAGGGATCAAAGAAGTACCAACTTTAACGTGCCAGGAGATTCTGGGTTGCAAGAAGCATCATCATAAGGAATGGATCTCTATGGGAACCCTGCACAACGTTCCAGAAAGGGAGAATAGGAAGACAGTAACTAAAAACAGTCGAACAAAAACTTAAGAGAGTACGAGTATTTTTAAAAAATTGTGTGCACAAGATACTCAATGTCCGTTGGCCGATTACCGTTAGCAACAACCTGCTGTGGAATGGGACAATCCAGTTTCCATCTGAAGAGGAAATTAGGAAAAGTTTCTGGAAGTAAATAGGACATACATTTCGTAAATCATCAAACTGCAAGTGCTAACTTGGAATCCTGTGAGGAAATTGAAAAGAGGAAAACCAAGGAACACATTTGATCGAGAATCGAAGTCATACGTCAAGAAAATGAATACCAACTGTAAACAAGTGTAAAGTGTACTGGAGGACAGGGTTGTATGGATAATGCTGATGGATGTCCTATGCTCTTCCACGAAGGGTAATAGGCGTAAGTTTTGAGAAATTTGAAACTGTAATCTATATTATGTTGTGCCGCATGTATCGTTTAATGAATTACTGAAAAGAGATGCTAATTGGTAATTGATAGTTTTCTGTTTGAACTTTTTGTTTTTAAAGTCCAACACGTCACTTCTGTACCTAGATCTTTCATGGAATGGATTTAATGGAAAATGTCTGGAAAATCTTGGCAAAGGTTTGACTCGAAATTGTCATTTAAAGGAATTAAACTTGAAATATAATCGTATTGATTTAAAAAGTATTATCCCATTTGCAGATTGTTTATACACAAATAAATCCTTAAAGAAATTATGTGTGAGTAATTCTGAAATACAGTTTTATTTCATTTTATTAAACTATTTTTGCTTATAAAATAATTGTTCTTTTATCAAAGTACAATTGGCTAGATGGAAAGTTAAGCTGTAATTACAAACATTGAATTTGATAGAATAAACCCTACGCCTGCTTTTGTCATGAAGATAAGGACAAATTTAACTTCGATTAAGAACAGTATTCGTAGTAGAAAAACAGCACTTAAATTAATAAAAGCTGAATGAGCTTAAGGCTTGAAGTTACTTTCATGTTCCTAGCAAATTATTTGTATCTTGTCACATGAGAACGTGTGATTAATTAATTTCAAGTAACCTTGTATTAGTACTCTTTATTATCAGTTTGAAAATGGAAAAATAATACATAAGGTAAAACGTTGTTGACAAATTACGATACATTTTTAATAGTGGTTTAGACGGACAGACTTTTTTGACATGATTCCGGTAATTCAATCTATCATCTTGAATGTCAGTTAATTCATTGTGCAGAAAATGTTTGCATTCATTGCATAGGTTTTTTACTTCATTACATATATGTTGCTAGAGATAAACATGATGTTCGGTGAATGACCAAAATGTAATAGGATGTATAATCTCTTATATGCTTTTAAAAGTCATCTGTGTGTAACAAAACATCCATCAATAGAATGAATCTAATATTTAACGAACTCGGTGTTTAAATGAAATCACTTTTATCGGTGGAAAATAAATCCTAAACAATAATAATATTTAACGTTTACTATTTTGTTATAAATTACTATCCACCTTCGACCTTGAATTTAATAAATAAATTCATAAATAAGATTTTCAATTTTACTATTTATCCAGCTCGGTTTCAATCCATTGACAATGGCAGGTATACATGAATTAATTTATGTGATTGAAAACTCATCACAGTGTATACTTGAAGAATTAGATTTAGAAGTACGTCTATATTTTATTACTTGCCCATAAAGTACTTGTAAAATTGTAAACGTTTACTTACATTAAATCTATTCATGATAAGTAGGTCACTGATTCATTTAATTTGTTCTTATGTATCTAGATGTCAAGCTTAGGTGTGTGCGTTTTCGGTATTTTATTGAAACCATGAGCTGATCTAAATAAGACAACCATTAAAAACCTAGAGACATTGAATGCTCGTTTCGTCCTAGTATAAGGTCCTACAGCAGTGCTCATCCGCAAAGCTTCACACGGAAACAGAACCCAGGATCTCCGACCTCGCGCAGAAACTCTGAACCTCTAGACCATTAAATCAGAACCCGCAGTGTTGATGTCTAACCTCAATCAATCCACGATATTGCGCCACCATCACCTATTGTCTTCATTGAGTAACTACCTCATACTCTACACAGATTTGCTCCACTGGTCCCGGTTTTTCAAATAACCGATATTGTGCTGTTCAGTTATCACTCCTGATAACATTATGTTAATCTATTATATCAAGATTCCAGAGATCTTGATGAAAATTCTCAGGAAGAATGATTCCTAGGTCTAGTGCTTTATTTATCTAACATGAAATAAAAATTGCCAAAAAGATTTATGATTTTCTAGTTCATTACTTAAACACTTTTCATTGTTATTCACAATTTCATCTCGTTAAACTTTTCTTAATAAAGTTAGTTTGATAACTTACTGAATTTTTTTTATAACATAAGGGGTTGACAATTAGTGAAAACATTTTACAACAAGTACATCGTATTAATCGCAAACGACATTTCGTATTGAAAGTTGCTAAATGTATCAGATGGGAACCTCGTCAAGGAAAATACAGTAAGTCACTGGACAATTTTCAAGTTTCATAGGGTAACAGTCCCTTTCTTCCTACTGATTGGAACAATAAGATTAACAATTATGATAAAATGCCAGACTACTGCTATTGACCTTATCGTAAAGTTCTATTGATACGATTGCTTTATTTCTCTAGATTTATTGGTCTGTTGAACAGAAAATAGCTATGATTGTTTATTAATCAATAAACATACTTTTGAATGGAGGCTTATTATAAGCTAAGGTTTTATTGATATAACATTTAACATCCTCAGAAAAGTTTTAGGATATGGACTAGCAATAGATGACATATTATTACTTACAATTCTGTCGAATATGAGTGACTGAATACAACAGTGTTACAGATTGTTTAGGATTATTTGTTGAAATATTAATCGTTTTATTGTTCTTCCCTCCGTGTTTAATGTCTTATGTAAAAATTACTTAAATTTATATTTCTGTCAACTTACAGTTTTATTTAACATACTTCGAAGCAGAGATGATGATGGCTAGCAGTGAAATCCACGACGTGCGTTTCGTCCTATTCGGGACTAGTTAGCTGGATGTACGTGCATCCTAGGGTTGATGTGCACTCCGGAACTCAAACTAAGTACCGTTCGCTTCAAATGCCACCGTGTTATCCACTCGGCTACGGAGACTGCAATCGATCAATCTCTTATTGGCATGTGTGTATACTGTGCGGACTGACTCGATATTGCCTCAAGTCATAAACATTATGCCAATAAGAAACTGATCAATTGCAGTCCTAAACATCAATTGAAAGAATCAAAAAACCAATGCAAAAACGAATTAAACATACTTCTGTTCAAACTACTTCATGATATTATTTATTAGAATGAAAGATCCTTCAGTTCAATGGATATAAAGATAATGTCATTCGTGTTCCGGGAGACGTACTTCTGGTGAAAAGCTGATCAATAATCCTTTAAACTTATCATTTATGTATAATTTTGTTTTCTTATTTAAATGTAGGTAAAACAGATCCGGTGACATTTTTAATAAGTTACCTCAGTAGACATGGAATGCGCTTATTGGATTTATACCATTTATTAGATCCTCAACAAACTGGAGTGATAAGTGAAGCTCAATTCACGGAAAGAATGATCGTAAGTTACGTAGGTTTACAACGATTTGTTGAAATAAAATATGTCTAGCGATGCATGAATATTATTAAAAAACAACTTAAGAATGCAAAATTCAAATTGAAATGATTATGATAGAACTTAAACGATGTAAATTTACTGCTTCGGCTTGTTTTCATTGACAAGTGTTAACTTTAATTTCTCTATAGTTATAAGAGAAATTAAAGCCCCAAATGCCCTGGTACGGCCGAGAGTGGGAAGAGTCCGCTCTCCCTCTCGAAATGCCCTCACTTGGCCACGAATATATAGTCTCTGCCAGGGAAGTCCTACTCACTGCCTTATCGTGACATTACTGTTGTTTACGAAATTGGGAGGACGAAAAGTGAGTGTCCGGCTCTTTAATCGGGTTGGTGAATAAATAAAATCCACTTAGGGAAGTTGGTAAACCCTGATTCCAAGCCAATGGTGCACATGGGCTCCAGTATCCTGAGGGAACAAGTGGCGTAGGAATCAATTGTTGGTCACCCACTACTATGGGACTGTATCTCCTCACGATGCTCCACTGCCTGTGGATCAGACCTTTAGGTCAAAGGCTCCGAGTGTGGCCCCCTAAGAAAACCGCCTGCTTCAGTTTGGGCATCTGGGCAGTATCACATCCCTCACATAAATCAAATGAGATTTGTGTGGTGCATATGTATCTGGTCCACCTTTGTACCGATATTTATGTGTTTAAATAAATAAAATAAATAAAATATAGTTATAAAACATATAATGGGATTTAAATGGAATGGAGTCTTGGAGATTATACTGTTTTAAAGTTATAGTTGATGAAGATTAATCTCAGTTAAACTACGGCTAAAAAAAGTAGTGGATATTGAACAGCTGTTTCACATTAAAGCACACCAACAACATTTAGATCTCATCAGTGATCGCCTAATGTTGCATTAAATAAATTCACTTCATGATGAAGGCTAATGGAATATTTGAGATGTGTTTATACAATCGACGATCTTGACGAGGTAGAATGATTTTAATATTTAGTCAGCAAAACTTTTAGATTCTAACAATAAAATTACTTCCATTTTGTTGTTCGAAAAATAATTTAAAAGGCTAAATTCATTTCAAATCATTTTAAATCATTCAGATTAATGAAATAATAATAAAACCATGTATAATGCCTACTGTTTTATTAAGCTTTATATTCAATGTGATTACATTAGTGACATTCGTACGACAAAAATGAGAGTGATTCATTTCTGAAAAAAAATCTGATTATATTTTAATTATAGAAAAATCAAATTCCGTTAAACCCCGATGATCTCAAAATATTGATTAATTATATTGATTCGGAAAGAACTGACAAAATCACATATAAGTAAGTCTTTATCATTAAAAGGCCTTTTTATTATTATTATGTATTAATCAGATAATTAGTCAACTATTATAATAGTTCAGTTATTTTTAACCCCAGTACTTGGAAGATTACTAGAGTAAAAGTTTACATAAAAAATTTAAAAAGAAGAAAGAATTTTCAGTTTTTACACGTACATTACAAAAATAATATCTTTTCAAAATGTTCAGCTTGAACTATTCTACTATCAGCGGTTTGATATTGATTTGAATAATCTACCTATATAGGTAGGTATTAATTTGGAGTTTTTCTTAAACTTCTGCATATCAAAAACTGTTCTTCGTTTTATAACTTATTTCATTTAGACCATTCAAGTCCTTAGTTATTATTCATTGTGCAGATATGTTATTCAAATGACAAATTGTTTAGTCTATATACGTCATATCCAATTTACGTTTATTATATTCTGTTGTATTTCAATGCTTCTTTAAAATAGATTTGACATTTTATGATCATCTTTGTTACACTTTGACACTCGTTATACTTTGCTGGAACATTCGTGTTCTTGACGAGAACATACGACTTCTAAGAATATTTTTTTAATACCTACGTACTATCGTTAGTTTTTCAGTTGATTTTTAGGCTTGTTAACATTATATTACAAAGAGACGTTCGCCTTTTTAACTCCGTTGCTATAAGATGATAGTAAGCAGCTAAGTAAACTTATATTTGATCATTTGCTCACATTATTGTCTAATTTTTGTTATAATAGAAGATAGACCTGTTATAAATAATTTACTAATTAAGAAATTACGTGCATCGGGCAGAGATTTTATTAATTTCCTGGAGTTCGATTAAAGCATCATTTTATTGAATTCGATCAGCTAATACATAAGTATAGATTATTGACATGATTAATAACTATTATCACTGATAGAGTCAAAATGCAATTCTGATTTTTAAATTTCAGTAAGGTCACAAAATCTTCATCAGTTTATTTATTCCAATGATAATATTTTACATGAAGTTCGAATCCAGGATTTCTTCAGTCTTTAGTAATATGTTTCGTATTCGTAATTGATTCTATTACGAATTCAGTTATTAACGTTTACTCACGTTTATAGATGAAGAAGCTCTTCTAATAAAGTTTATTAAACTGTATGAACAACTTCTTACACGTTATTAATTTTGGTTACTATCGTTATTGTGTTTCAAACATGTAAATATGAATTAATCTTAATAACGATAAAAACACTCACCCTCTTTTATATTCTCCTCCATGAATCATTTGAAAGAATGTAGTTTTTATCAATTTATTGATTAATCAGTAACCGAAACTATTGGAATATTTAGAAATCATGTAAAAACTCATGTTTGTCTTAGTTATTTTAGATCATTACATTATCAAAATGAAATCTAAAGAATAATAAATTCTGAAAATAGATTAATATCCAGATATTTTAGAATATCTCATTTAATCTGTTAATGATTTGAAAACAACTTGAGATTCGTTATTTATTCCCTGAAGAAAAGATTTACACTGAATCACGAAACGTCAGAAAATCTACGTTTTCTACTCATTCTTGTATTACGAATATATTAATTTATTTATAACTTGAGATTTTGTTAAAATGATGTTGTGCAAGCGTCAGAAAGGTAGAAAATGCTAATTTGATATTATATCTCATGATAGTAGATAATTATAGATTAGTTTTATAAATGATTGTAAAGCATTATAAGCAAAGATTGATAGTGGCTGGTAGTGCAACCCAGGATGCTCATTTCTTCCTATTTCAGACTCGTCAGCTGGATGTACGTGCATCTCAGAGTTGATGTTCACTCTGGGACGAGAGCCCAGTACCGTTTACACAATGGGACGAAACGCGCGTCCTGGATTCCACTGCTAGCCACCACCTATCTTTGCTTAGAATGCTTGTGAATTAAGGCAATATCGATGCAATACGCACAGTATGCACACATGCCAACAAGAGACTGACCAGTTGCAGTCCTAAACATCAATGGAAAGATTCAAGTAAACAATATCAAATAGATTGTAAAGCATCTTCTAATAAAATATCATAAAAAACGTAATGATAATGTACAAAAACTTATTAAAGCATAATGAATTCAAAAGTCTTATAATAAAAGTGGAAGAAATAATGAACATTGAGTAATATATAACATTCAAACAAGTTTCATATAAGTTGGTAGGGATCAAATCATGTCGATCAAAGGTAAAACAAAATCAAAATAAAACAGTCTGGGGAAAAACTACGACAATACAGAGGAAGTTATAGTCAAGTCCCATTTTTATTCCTTCTCAATGACTGAATAAGTTTCTTTCGTTATTTAATTATTTTCTAAATCCTCAACGACTTCAGAAAGTTTGTGTGAAATAAGTTGGTTCAGGAAAATAAATAAGATTCCTTCAGGATTTAAATACCTCCTACTAATTAACTTTCAATGTCACAGTCAACTCATTATTCTAAGGTACTTTGTTTAACAAAGCATAAGGGTTTTAATCCATCAAACTGCATTGGTACATTAGGAATGAATATTTCTGTTAAACATTTACTAATGAAAATTGATTATTTTCCACTTTTATTTGTATTTTCTAGACTGCTTGCAAGCCGAATTTATTTTTTTCGAATCAGTGTTGGTGAGCAGTTACGAATTAAAGCGACTGAATTATCAAAGCATCAGTTAGATCAACACAGATTATTTGTACGTCCAGAAGGACCAGATATCATTGATAAACCACCAAAAGGTAATACTTTGAAATGCTTTTTTATTTTACAAATTTATTTCATATGATATTTATGATGAAATGTTGAGTTACTGGCAATTACTTTCAAACATTACATTCGACATTATTGAGCAGTAGTTTATCAATAATTTTAATGATTTTTATTATTCTGCCTTTCAAATTCAGAACTGAATTTGGTCATTTGTTATTAGCTATTTGTTATTAAAAAAGTGACTTGATAATTCTTGTATTTATGTTGACTCGGTACCTTAGTCGATAATAAACCTTATGTTTGAGTTGGTGTGAACTATTTAATAGTCTAAATGGGAACATCAAATATGAAGTTTAAATACATCCATTACTGAGTTTTTAACTGGGGCGAAAAGCGAGTCCAGGATTTGTCTGCTAGCCATTATCTAAAGTATAATCTTTCAAATAACCGGCAATTTATTTGCAAAATATACCAAAAATAATCTAAACGAAAATATGAGACTTACTCTTTGAGTGAAAAGTGAATAATTACGGTCTTGAGCGTCTGATTATAAAAATGAATTAATGAGTGGAAATGGATAAGTATCAGCGAATACGTGGCATCATTATTCAATAATAATAGAAACGAAAATTAATGAGATATTCCTGACATAATTTACTGATGACAGTAAACAACAGACCATATACTGACTGGCTTGTTTTGAATTAATCTTCATTAAAAATCCCACATCTTACACATGTATTCAAGTGAAGACAGATAATAATATCGAATTACTTCGGTACTGTACTACTGCTGAACAGCTTTCTTTAGATAATCATTCATTGTCTAATTTGGAATCTAGACAATTTATTCTACAGTTCAAGATAAGTTTAGGTTACATAGTGTATAATGTTATCTTTATTGTTTATTGCGAATTCGTGAGTCTATCCATTTACTGATTTCTTTTACTCCCTTTAGATTATTTATTGGTATATCCCGTAAATAATTAATTTTATCAACAATGCATAAACAGATATCAATATGTTTTTGGACTTTGAGTGAGAATGAAATCCTTGATAACCAATTCATTCAGTAGACCTATTAATGCAGATAATATCGAGGAATTTGTTCAACGTATATATTCTTAAGAGAGGCTAGTCAAATGTAGTCCCGGATATCAACAACGAGACAATAAAAACCCTTAGAAGTTCTTGAAAAGTCAACAGTCATTCCACGAGTCTAGCACATTTATGTAGTCTGCTACCACAATCATCAGTCTCTTATTAACGCAATCATAGCATACAGTTTTCTTTATGAGATTATTTATTAGAAGTGTTGAGATATAAATAGGTTCATATTATCCTACTACCGATGGAACGTCGTAGATAGATAGATCGTAAACGAAACTGGTGGAAATAGAGGTACAAATTCTATTAGCTTACATCAGTTAATCCGCTAATAAATATGGTCATAGATAACAATACGTGAAAACTGAACTAATAATGCTTGTTTAACAATATTTACATTATACCAAAAACCAAATTAAAAACGAACTAAGTGTAGGCCCTATTTGGTTCTTTTTAATAACAAGCAGTTTAATCATGTAACTTAAGCAAACTTCTTAGTCTTCAAATCCTAACAAAATTATAAAGAAGTTTAGTAGCGATCGTTGGAGAGATTTAAAACAATCTTCTGGAAACTCTCATATTTCATTGTCCTTTAAGAAAGTTGATTTCGCTTTCTTATATTCTCATACTTGTTACTTTGTAGGATTCCCTTCTAAAGTAAAAAGATCTGTTGGTGATTCAAAAAGATCCCAATTATCCAAAACGTCAAAGGCAAACGTTATAACGGATCCCAGTAAAAGTACCCAAAACTATGTAAACAGTCAAGAAAAAGTGTATCCGAAAGCAAATTCTAGTGACGAGTTGCAGAAGGAAAACAATGATTTGTCTATAAATTCTACAGAAATTTTAAAAACAAAAGAGAGTAAACCTAATTGGGCATCCATCATTACTAAAGTATCCAGTTATTATTCAGGTGAAGTTTTAGATCGAACGAAAAAGTTGGATCGTGGGAGTATATCAGATAAACGTAAACCTTTAAGTATACCGAAATACAAAAATTTTGGCAAACCAAACGAAACTACAATTAATCCCAAACTTCAAGTTATTCCAATAACTGAAGTTTTCAACAAGAAATATTTTCAAGATTTTCCTTACTCGTAGTTCATGCACAAAAATATACAACGTTTATGATACACAAATTAAAATAATCATGATTTACGTTTTGCAAATACATTAAACGCTTTCCTGTATGTTGAACGAATAAATCATCTGTCTGTTTCAAGCTCTTTAAGAGCTAACTGTATAGACATAATAATTATTAAGAGGTTTTCATATTTATTTATACTGATTATCTAATTAAGCCTGTTACCCCTTAGAATGTAGGCCGTTGACCATAGATCTTCAATCATATCTTTCCTAGGCTCTCCTTGCCAGTTGTTACCAAGTGCTATTCATGTTTTGATATTCATCTCCGAGTCCCGATGCCATCCGTTTTTTGTCGGCCTCGTTTCTTTATGAATTATATATTCAAAGTTAGAACTTGCTTCGTGGTATAGTTTGCTGATTTACACAATGTTTATTTCATCCTTCTTCAGTATACTTTTTTAATTCCCTCTTTAGCTGATAGTTGTTTCGTTCTCCGCCATGGTAAGTTTATACTGATCGTCTCTGTCCAATGGTTCTGCAATATCTTATGTAGACAACTGTGCACAAATATCTGCACATATTTGGTGATGGTTGTGTTGGTTCTCTGATTTTCAGTTGTTCACAATAGGGCTATCTTAAAGTTTGTGATGAAAATTCTGATTCACTTCATCTTCGCATTTACTATATATCGAATCAGATAGTTCTTTCAGACTTCTCTTTTTACGGCTTTTTCTTTTATTGTTGCCCGGTTTATTAAATATTTTCGCTTATCAGATTTAACGCTTCTCCTTACTCGCTTGTTTGTCTTTGTGTAATTAGTTCATGTCTTAACTTTATCTGCTCCTGTTTGGATATTGTCTTGTTATTTTTCCCATTTTTAAACTTACTCGGGTTATATACAGAGATTTACTCCTTATTTCGGTGTCTGTTGGGGCTCAAAACCTCCTGGTAGGTTGAGATCTTTGGTTCTTTAGTCCCTTTTTAGTTGCACTCCAAAGTGGTTTCCTTTTCTTTCAGTAGATCTTGTATGGTTTTGTCACCTGTTACAGAAAGCTACCTTGAATTTGCTTAGTTTATTAGCATTTTGAAGGAGGGCCGTATCAAACTTTCGTAGTGTTAATTGCCCAATTGTTAAGCATTTCTTTGGTCTAAGTTTAAGGTTAGTTACACCCAGGTTTTGACTTGAAATTATATAAACTCCTTTCATTCTTCTATCTCATTGTACCTTCTGAATCTCTCATTTGTCGTTAAGTAACTAATTTGGTTCTTCGTAATGTGACCCGGTAAAACCTTTGTGACTTCACTCATTTGCTTTTGTGGTAAAACGCTGCCGCAGATAAATATGTTTCAAAATGATCATGGGTTTACTGGTCTATCTCCATTTCTATTCCGTTCCCCCAGTTCTGGCCTCCTCATGATGTCTTCACACTCACTGTTGTCCACTCCAACTCTGGCGTTAACTCCCCCAACTAGAACAGTTTTTTCTGGGAAGTTCTCAACGATGGACTACAGCTTGTTGTAAAACTTATCTTTGCCATATTCGTTGCTGTCATTAGTGGGAGCGTAGTTCTAGATAATATTGACTGTAATCCCTCCTTTCTTTGTTTTTACAAGTGCCTAATGACTGTGGGTCAAAGAGATTCCTATTCTGTAAACACTTTTTATGCTTCTTTGGAGAGCACCAGCGTGACTCTTTATGTGTTAGAGGAGTTTTTCTTTATTAAAAATAGAATACAGCAGCAACTCCCCTGAAGCTAATTTTTTCTTTCCTGCCTGTGTATGATTGCTTTCACTATTTCCAATGAAAACATGGTCAAATCTTTGCATTTCTGCAACTACCCTAATGGCCATGCCGATCCCTCACATTGTCCGGGCATTCTGTCTACTTATATTAATTGTTGTTCTGTCCGTTAGGAGGTGAAATGACCTCTTAGTTTTTGAAGAATCTCGGCTCTCACTAGGAGGTGTCATAACTCTGCTTTATGAAGATTTTTCAACTCCCAGGGCAGAGTTTGAATGGTTAAAATGATTTTTTTTCTGGTTAGCGTTTTTAACGAGGTTCTTGCTTACACTGTTGAGTTGACAGCCTCACGCTCAACCCTCCATTTTTACCCGGCCCTAGGAAAAGTGAATCAGATCCATTAGATATCAGTAAATTTAAGTCTTTGCTTTTTAGTCTGTTTTCTTTACACGATGATAAATATAAGACGGTTGTTCAGATTATAACAGTTGATGTTAGTGGAAATAAGAAATACATGCATAGAGCTTAAGAAAGGCACATTTACATACTATCAAATATAGGTTGTTATAGCTGTGATTTGAATGCTTGGTAGTAGCTGTACAAATGTCTGATAAACAGTTTTCTAATTAAATATTTAGTAAAACTTATTAGAAGAGTAGCTGACTGATTAATTTTCTCAACACAAAATGAATTTTATATAGTTGACGTCATGAGTCAATTAAAGCTAGACCACCATGAAAAACCTGGAAGCACTGGACGGCTGTTTCGTCCTATTGTGGGAATCCTGAACAGTGCGCATCCACGACCCCGCCTCGTGAGATTCGAACCCAGGACCTACCAGTCTCGCGCCAGAGCACTTAACCGGCCGTCCAGTGCTACCAGGTTTTCCATGGTCGTCTAGCTTTAATTGACTCATGATCTCAACTATATAAAATTACTAAAATCTCCACAAAACCCCCTCCTAAAAATGAATTTGTTAATTAACAAACACTTCAACATACTACTTTCATTTTTTAAAAATAATATATAATTTTATCGCAGGTTTATTTCTTTCACTACCGTAACTCGAATGATCATCAGAAATATTGGTGTTGACAATCAAACGTTTGCATCATGTTCGTTAGTATTAAATTTAACAAATCACCCACTATATAGATAAAATAAGCATATTGAAACAAGGCGTTCAGAAAATAAGTAGTGTTAGTTCTTTGCATAAACTTACAAATACGTATTCATTTTACTCAGTAACCGTTAAGTGCTCTGGCACGAGACTGATAGACCCTGTGTTCGAATCTCACGAGGCGGGATCGTGGATGCGCACTGCCGAGGAGTCCCACAATAGGACGAAACGGCCGTCCAGTGCTTCCAGGTTTTTCATGGTGGTCTAGCTTCAAATGACTCATGATTTTAACTATGAATATACTGAAATCTCCACAAAACCCCTTCTGATTTCAGTATCCTGCCTTATCTCTCATAGATCATTAGAGCTTTAATTTTCGTTACAGCTTTCATCTAAATTATTTTAAACTAATGTAAAGAAAATTTACTTAGTATTTTTTGTTTGAATCTTCCCATTGATGTTTAGGACTGCAACTGGTCAGTCTCTAATTGGCATATGTGCATACTGCGCGTATTGCCTCAATATAGCCTTATTTCGCAAGCATTGTAAGCAAAGATGGATATTGGCTAGCAGTGGAATCCAGGACGCGCGCCTCGTCCTATTTGGGACTCGTCAGCTGGAAATAAATGATGAATTACAATACATTCTAAACAAATTATTAACTTATCAATATACGTAAACCACCTTGTAAACTATGTAAGAAAAAGAAATTGCCTTCATTCAGAATGTGTTATTTATAGAAACTATAAAACTTGGTAATATCTTACTACTAAAATGATTAAATTAAATTTTAAGTTTCCTAAAACATTTAAAAAAACAATTTAAAATGTAGAATTGTTACACCCAGTTACAAGTTTCTAAATTGTTAAAATAAGATGTCTGTTGAGTATCAACTTAACAGCAATAAAATACTTGAATATTGTGAGTTGCTTTCAAATTAAATATGTAAAATAAATACTTTAGGCGAACTCATATATAGTATTCACCAATTTTGGATGTCATTTACTTGATATTAGGCTATATCAGAAAAAATTTCCATAGAGATATACAACTGACTATCTTGAACGAAAGATAATATCCCGTGGAAAACATTGAAATAGAAACTTTTAAATTAATCTAAGGTGAATAATTAATAGAAACACAATCATGATGTTTAGATATTACTGCAGTTTGTAAACTCTCAGAGTTATTGATTAACAAAAATGACTGGAATAGCAGATATTTTTAATACAGTAAGGTTGACTACATTTACTTGTATATTTTCAG
The DNA here is from genome assembly GCF_000237925.1 of Schistosoma mansoni. Classification (NCBI taxonomy): domain Eukaryota; kingdom Metazoa; phylum Platyhelminthes; class Trematoda; order Strigeidida; family Schistosomatidae; genus Schistosoma; species Schistosoma mansoni. The sequence continues at coordinate 28,783,917 of NC_031495.1, forward strand.
TTAGAAACAAAATGTTTTATTAAATAGTAAAGTTTATTTAGTGACTTAGGCTTGGCGTTGATTCCGTTTTTTTGTTTGATAGTGTTTTATGCACTCAGTTACACGCGAATCTTTACATCACTTTACCTGTCTGATATAATATGATGGGTGAGTCTCTATATAGGTGTAGGTGCATCCAACATACAGATGAAGTAAATTATTCGTAGTTGATAAATATTATCAAGTAAATCTATCACCAGTCTAATTGATAAAACAGAACTAACATACTAAAAAGTGAAATCTATATTTAAATTGTTCATTAATTATAATCAATGGGATAAAGTAATTCTGTGAAGTTTAGCTTTTTAAAATGATAATCCATGTTTGCAACTTCAGGTTGATTCTTTTTTCCTGTTTGGAATGAGTAAAAATGATGTTTGGTTGACTAAATTTCTCCGTAATTATATTATTTGTTTAAAAGTTTGTATTATTTGTATACACTTTTCATCACAGACTAATATCAACTGATAAACTGTAGAGTACTGGAAAACTGTTTTATTCTAGTTTTTAACTTGCCAACGACGTGCGTTCACAACGCCCTCACATGAGACAGAACCTTATTTATTGAAAGATCTCAAAGATCACAGCACCTTTAGATTACATAGTAAGGATTCAACGGTTCACCTCCTTGATTTACCATTTTTATGATATTCCACAATTCTCAATGAAGATCATTGGATCTAAATTTTATGGTTCTTATTTTTAATCTTCAGGATCCTACCTTTACCTACCTGTGACCTATTTCAGTAGTACCTCCGGTGATATTAATCTATGACATGAACCAACCGCACCATTAAACCAGCTTCTGTATACCACTAGAATAAACCATGATTGTGTGCTCAATATTGACTTTATCATGAAGTTGAGAGGCTTTTGTGAGAATTTGAAACTAGTTGAGTTCACGTTTGTCAAAACTGAGGTAACTACCCGTCAGTGTTGTCGAGTAATGCAGTGTTACTCTGCGAATTGATTAAATTTAGAATATAGATCATTGAATTTCATGTCAGTAGGCTTAAATGTAAGCGCTTGCCGTTTGAAAGTCTCGTGTTTCATTCTAGATGGTGTCATATGACTGTAATCCTGTAAAGTTTCATGCTTCAATAAAACACCTCCCCGGTGTTGAATCGTTCTTAGGGGTTTTGCAATTGACATCAATCCATGACCAAAACTGATTTCATGTTGCAGATATATTACTATAGAAGAAAATATGCTTATATTATTTAAGCTGACTTGTCTTCTTATTGATTAGTCAATGTCACTGTTGCTTAGATGTATCTGATTTTGTAGTGAAAATAATTGTTTCGGGACGAAATTTGCAATGTAACTTGATTTTACTTAAATAACAGTTCTGTAAATTATTAGAAAGGGGTTTTGTGGAGATTGTAGTAATTTAATAGTTGAATTCGTGAGTCACCTGAAGCTAGACCACCATGGACAACCTGGAAGCACTGGACGGTCGTTTCGTCCTAGTATGGGACTTCTTTGCAGCGCGCATCCACAATTCTGCCCGCGTGATTCGAACCAAGGACCTTCGGTCTCTCAGTATTAGTACATTGCTGGCATGGAATTCGACGTGGCTTTCATACTCAGTGAAATATATGTAAGGTTATTGTTTAATTTCATTCATAGTACAGAAAAATATAGCACGTTATTAATCAGTGACATTCATAATGGATTCGAAATTATTAACTACAAACTGAAAATCTCGGCTTATGAAACTTTACTTTGCTGTTTGCCAATTCGCGACTAACTGTCCTGTTAAATACATTTATGCATATATTTCATACTATATCATTTTTTTCAGGACTCGATTGCTCAGTTTACTATGTGAGGATAACATACCTAAAAGTTTCATTTTATGTATGAACGTCACTTTTATATCAGTGGTGTCGGTTTCAAGTTCAGACGGTTATACATTTATAGACATAGATACTGTAGGTGAAATTCATCTATGAAACACTAAATCTGATATGTCATTGATTTTTAACTAATAGCATTATATTATTATAAGCTAAACGAAGTTTATTAGTTATTCATAAACTAAATTACATGACTCCTATTAAAAAGTTTATTAGCTGTCGGATTATTTATTTACAAAAGCGACTACTGAAAAAACATGTCTCTTTATTACTAACCACTTTCGACTGAACATCATCATCTTGGTGTATGAGTTGGATCCTATCTAAGGAGCTCATTTATACTAATTCTCAAGCTTACTGAAACTTCAGACAATGAATGATTTTCATTTAGAATGATATTTAATAATGACTTTATTTCAAGCTGTTCAGTATTATTCAGAATATGTCATAGCGATTCGTCATTTAATTGAGAGATATACTATAACTGCATATATTTCAAGATAATCATGATGTAAAAAATGATATTTGTGTTGTGAAGTTAATTGAGTTATTAAGGATCGATTAATATGTTCAAAGTTCAAATTTAAAATGAAAAAATCTAAAGTTGCACTCATTGACCAACTTAAGTACATACTATGTCGGTCACATTAAACCAAAAAATAAATAAAACCTTTTCCAGTTTTACACCTTTCTAATTCTCGTCAATATTCCACTATTCATAAACAATCTGGAAATGCACAGTAGTTTCGAAAATGCAATTAACATTTACCATCATAATTCTCATACATAATTAAAGTGATGTTAATCAATAGAACGAAGTATATGTAGTTTAAATGTAAATGTTTATATTTCATAAATGTTCTGCTCTACATCATGTCCAGTCCTTGGTATGATGCATATTCTGTTCTCTGATATTGATGTTGAGCTCTGATAGTTAAATTTATTGGATGATTTACGCTTCCTGAATCTCTGACTAGCCAACCGCTCCAGAGAAAAGAATGAGACATGTGGAAAGCTGTATTTCAACATTCCGAAGGTATGTGAACAAGAAATATGCGTTTTTGATACCAGATTCGTTCAGTCAGGGATATTCGGGTGGTGAGCTAAAACGGACGAATAAAACAGTCATTCACTATGGGTTTTCTACATTTTCACTTTATACTTACCATCCATATTTATGAGGACACATGATTTATCTGGGACTGGGAGATATAACAGTTCATTATCAACAAACTCACCAACATGTAATTACTGAACTCTGTATTACAGTGGATAGTACACCGGCTTCTTAAAAAGTAGATGGTGGGTTTGAGTTCCAGTGTTAAAAAAAAACAGGGTTCGGGTGTGCACACCTGAAGAAACCCACATAAAATGGAACGAGTGGCCAATATTCCGCTTCTGGCAGTTATTTAAAAATACTTAATCAACTTCTAGCTACAGAAACTGCTCAAGATATTTATATATGAACAGAGACTGATCATTGCAGCTTGAAAAGATCATGCGATATTATAGTGAGATGTTATTTCTATTCTTCATCAATAGAAAAAATCAATCGGGCAAGCTAGTCTTTTGGTTATGTATAAGTTTAATTTTGTAAGGGGGAAAAATTAAAACCGTAATGGGACGTTGACTCTGAAACTAATAACGATGGACGATAGGAATAGAATTGATTAATTTCACTTAGGCGTACTTCACGTTGATTAGGATTGTCTAAAATACTTTAGACATACTGCCAAAGCACATAAGATGACACTGACAGATGAAAAACAGTTTTACCTATTTTTATACTGATTTGTAAGCAGTCGGTTTCACATTATTAACTGAATTTTATAATATTCAGAAAATGGGACTGTATCTCAAAGTCGGATACTTTACGGCACAATATTTGTTGAAATGCGATCTAATCATAGTTCAACCCTTTATAATTGCCATTTCTGGTGGGGGCGGGGGACAGGTAATATTGTTTTGACTCAGTTGATAGAGCGTGTCTGTAGTTCTGGTGCTCAAAAAATCGACCGATAGGAATCAATCAATGAGATCTGACAAATTTTTAACTTTATTTAATCATTGGTGAGTTAAAATAAATTGAACGCTTTATATTTACTCTTTGTCTGTATTCATATGTATTTTAGGATTAATCTATAATTATCTGCCACACATGTCATTAGGCAAGGTTTCTGAGATGATTAAGTGTTTACGTATTCACTACTGTTACCTATAGTATTATTGTTGTATATTAGGAATAATAGACACACAACAACGCACATTTGAAAATATGTAGCTATATTTTAACTTCAGCAAAAACTTAGAACATTTTGACGATAAACATATCACAGTAGCGAAAAATGTAAATACCTTTATCCAAGTATTATATTACCAGTTTCAATTCTACAATCTTAATTTAATACTCTTTAAAGAATCATTTTGGTTATTGATCTATCAGTTTATTATGCAAATATGTGAATAGATGAAATCATTCTCCTGAAATTATTAGAAAAAAAGAATACAATATTTATACAGTATATAGTGAAGTTTGAAAAACAAATATCTTGGTTGCGAAAAACTTGTAGCAGCTTCGTTTTGTATATTTCTGATAACATTTTTAAAGTTTTAATATAAGTGTACATTTTATTTGTTTGTATATATTAGAAACAAAAGAATTTTTTTCTACTTCGTTCCGACTATTGTTACCCTGCTTGTGTGTTTGCTTCAAATGGTGCTATCTCGTATGCGAGTACAAATACCGTGTGTTAGCCTTTTATTATCACGAATTCAACTGTCATTGGTATATCGCCATCAGGCTCAAGTGATATACATGGATATAGGATACCTATTATATTTAAATTCAGATAAACGTACCACATAGTCAACAACTTCAGGATTTCAAACTATAAGTTCTTTCTTTGTAGGGTATCAAAATTGACTTTCAGTTATATTTTATGAATGAAAACCATATATATATATAATTGAAAGTTCAAATCAATCGTTGACCACAAAGCAGTTTGAAATAGTTAAGTGCTGTAATCATTTAATTATTTTCCCGTCAAGTGTATTATATAGAATATCAGTTTTTATTGTTCTGTTAAGTAAAGGATTATTCTGTTTGATATCAATTGTTGACAATTAACATATTTTTCAACAATAATGTAATTGGTAACGAATAGGGACTTAAATTTTAATCAGAAGGGGTTTTGTGGACATTTAGTATTTTCATAGTTGAAAGCATGAGTCAATTGAGGCTAGACAGTCATCGAAAACCTGAAAGCACTGGACGGCCGTTTCGTCCTACTGTGAGACTCCTTAGCAGTGCGCATCTACGATTCCTCGCCAGGACCTCCCAGTCTCGCGCCAGAGCACTTAACCAATAGACCCTTGAGCCGGCATCCGATTAAATTTTCTCAAATCTTATTTTTGTTTATTTTGTCAAGTTCTCATAATTTATGACAATGCAACATTGATAAGTGGATTTACTGAATATTTCATAATCTGTATGTCAGCACATTTATCACATGTTATGTGATTTTATAATGACTAGCTACATTGAAACTTACTGGAACTTTGTTAAGGATAATTAAATGATATAATATGTTTATCTATAAGGCTTATTTTATTGTTAACACAATTAAATTTCCAGCCTCCACAATTTATTACATTTTCAAATATAAAAACAACAACTAGTTTGTTGTTTTTCACTGGTACCCTATGTGATGTTAGCTTGTCGTGAAAACCACGTGAAAACGAAACAAGTCTCCACAGACCTCTATAACTATAATACTGTGCTCATTAGTATCTAAATTTGAAATGTTTTACCAAAGTTCTTATGGGAAGTCGTGTTTAGTAAAGCTCATTCACATCGTGAGGCAGTCATCCTCGATGGGATTGAATGACTACTTGTCTGTGACGCGAAACGACTGACATTAAAAATATGGTTAACTGGACTTCAACTTACTGGTTGAGAAATAACGTACTTACCTCACGACTAGTCATTCCCAAGTTGGATTCCTCGTGATTCCATGAATGTGAACTGTAGTACAGACTAAAATTAAATTACTTGAAGGTTCACTGAAGTCAGTGAAGTGGCAAATGCTCAATGTTTCTTGGGTTTTTTTAGTTCAGTTGAAGTTAGTTTTAAAATAACTTATAAATTGTATAGATTATTTGGACAAAATAACGTCGAGAAATAGTGATCATATGCTCAATGTTTATCATTTTCATGGTGGATTTTTCCAAGCTCAATTCACAAGCCAAGACTTGGCATGACAACCAATTTCCAGATAAAATAGTTATTCACAGATTAAATAAGAAGATAACTGTGTTTTATTTGGGGACTGACAAAAATTTAATATGTTAAAACTCTGAATGACAACTAAGGTGTTGAACGTTATTGTGCTGGCTGCTATACTTCAGGGTTAATTATTCACGAGTGGGGACTGTTCACTAGTTTTCAATGATTGTTACCGGATATCAGTTTGGAATAATCACTAATTTAAAATAACATTCAGTGTTTTCATAAAATAAGTCATCTGAAAATAATATTATACATATTTGCATATGTATATATCATACAGATGTGCTTTAAAACATCACTTAGGATTATCCTTATTCAAAACTTCCGGTTAATTTTCTGTACATATAGTGGATGGGTATTGAATATTAGAGTGTATGTTTCATCAGTGATCTCATTTCAAGCCCTAATTTATACTATATATGTGAATTTCATCCGACATTTCATGCTGTATTTTATTGGACACGCTTATACTAGACAGTTGCAGAGAACTCTAGTGTTCTTTGAAATGAAATATTTGGTGGAAATTATACTATATTAGATGGCACCTACCGAGTTAACGTAAGAGAAAATGGCCGAAATCTCCGAGTATTACACAATCAGCGGGAACAGTAAACATTGAGGATAACACCAACAACAAAAACATCTACAGTTTAATTTTCTTTTTTTTCTTTCTTCGTTATCTTAACAATTTGTAAGTTTAGGTACATATCAAAAGTAAATAAAAGGTTTCCAGGAATAGTCATGTCACTCACTAAATAAATAAGTATCTTTAACAGATTAAACAAACAAGAAACATTTGTAAAGAAGTGTTAAACTAATGAGTAGAAGATCTAGAAATCATTTATTAGGTTTATTAAAATTAATACAAATACAACATTAAAAAACCATGCTGTCAAGTTGAACAACGAGATAATGAATGGAAAAATGCAGTTTTCCTGTTCGCTGAAATTATTTACAAATATTTCATGTATATATATATATATATATATATATCCCGACCATTGCTGCTACCTTGACGTGGTGGTCGGGCTTGCCTATCGTAATGAACCAATCGAGCTATAGTGGCTGGAACAATCGTTCCTCAAGGTCCTACCATGCCAGGCAGGTCGTTTGAAGAGTGGTGAGACTAATAGCAGCAAACCCAAGGTCCGAAGGCGAAGTCATACTGCTGACTGTACAGAGGTGTGACGGCATTAAGGTGTTTCCTTCAGACAACCAGCATGACAGCGATGCTGCCTTCCCACAAGGAGGGGTGGGGTTAGAAAAGGTCGACCCTAAAAATCACACCTCGCCTTATCCCACGGATTTCCGTCTCCGGCGGTAAGGTCCTTTAAAGTACGGAGCTAACGCAAAAACTACCCACAAAAAGGTCGTGTGTGACCGACCTCAAGCAGTTGTCCCTTGGGCACTGCGGTCACGCTATCAGGTCATTAAGACCACTTCTAACCCAATTTTTTTCAGGTACCTTTAGAAGAACCCTTCCACGGTGTGGGCAACCAGGAAGTGACAAGTGTCCTCATACCTCTAACAGCCCTCAAGATCACTGATATATACATATATATGATTTTTTTTTCTCATCTCAAAGTAACATTACCTTTTCATCACTAATTTCAACAAATTTATTCACATTTAAAAAAAATCAATATAAAATAGCTTTATACATTATGTCTCTTTGAATAATTAAGGATTACATTATATTTTGCGTTGATAAATTAAGTTCAGTTTAGCTCATACGTATTATTCTATAAATTGTAAGTGTGAGGTCTTTTTTTCTACGAAACATGTAAAAACATGTTTCAATCGAATCAATCAACGATTGTGATTCGAATATGGAAAATCATTACTTAATATAATGCTATCATGAAGTTAGTATAAGTAGATTACAACATTGTAAGGTATTTTTATGTCTTATGATTGAATCGTCAATCAATTTATTTGATTATATATTCTCATCACCTTAGAGTAGAGATTTGATATGATGCCTAACACTCTCTTTTTATTTACATATTTTATCTTTTCTCTCTTAGATACAAAAATTATAAAAAATAATCTATTATTTTTTAACATTTAGCTATGATTATCTAATGCTATAATCTTCTATGTTGGCTTTCACGTATTTCCTAATATGGTATGGTATGACAGTACTTATTTCAATAGTTTATTCAGAAGATAGAGGTCACTAATGGAGATTTGTAATATATATTTTGATAGATGTACATTAGGGCGACATAGTTGTTAGTGTAATTATTTATTTGGAAAACCACTGATATGGGGATTAACCTTGAAACTATTTATTTGTCATAACATAATTCTAAACATTGGAACTCCTTAGATTGACGATGTAAATTGTGTTAGAAGTAAATCCAGAATACGTGTATAGCAAATAACCATATAATTCAAATACTGTTCAAAATTCATCTTCCAAAGTTAGAATTTTAACACTTTCAACTTAAGGGACTAAAGTATAATCCCTTAAAGTCACTGTATTAATTATCGAGATGCATCAATCTAAACTCATTAAAGATAGCTAGGTTACGAGTATCTGTGATCAGCAGTTTTAATAAAATCTCCACTTATAAGAAAAATTATGAGTGAGGTAGTAGGGAAAATTAGTGCAAGTACGTTAAAATATCTTTTGAAAATGAAATTGTCCAGTGACGCTATACAGAATGAGTTGAAACCATGAAGATCGAAATTATCTTGTTTTTCGGTTTTCCAAAGTATCTCTTCTACGGTTACCACCAGTTCTAACCATGGATATAGAAGGAAGGTTGGGTATGGAGTTAGTATTATCATCCCGTAGATAACAACTTTGGTACAAAACACTACAATCATAGAAAAATCATTTTAACCACTTAATTTCTGCCTTCCGAGTTGAAGGAACTTCATTTAGAAGTGTTACGAAAGCCGAGATTCTTAGAAAATCACGATGCTAATGGCCCTTCTAAAACCCGTATGACAATAATATTAATTCATAGAATGCCTGAAAAATGTGGAAGACTGGGAGGACCAGTCAAATAGTTTCAGAAATTAGAAGATACAACTAGGCGGTCATCGGAATCAGTGAAACCCATTGGACCCAAGATGGATGCAGCTAGACGATTTGAAATTTGCTTTCCTATCCTCAACAAACGCAAGTGAAAAAGCGAGATCCTCAAATACAACAAAGAGAGTCACATTTGATGGAGAAGCGCTGAAAGAGGTAGAATCTTTCACGTACCTAGTTAGCATCATCAATGAACGTGGAGAATCTGATGCAGATGCAAGGTCAAGGATTGACAAAGTAAGGACAATATTCCTACAATTGAAGAACATATGGAACTCAAAACAACTGTCAACCAATATCAAAGTCACAATCTTCAATACGAACGTCAAGACAGTCCTACTGGATGGGGCTGAAACTTGGAGAACTACCACAACCATCGTCAAGAGAGTACAAGTATTTCTAAACAATTTTGTACACAAGATACTCAATGTCTGTTGGCCGATTACTATTAGAAACAACCTACTGTGAGAGACGACAATCCAGTTTTCATCTGAAGAGGAAATTAGAAAAAGTTTCTGAAAGTAAATAGGACATACATTTCGTAAATCATCAAACCGCAAGTGCTAACTTGGAATCCTGTGAGGAAATTGAAAAGAGGAAAACCAAGGAACACATTTGATCGAGAATCGAAGTCACACATCAAGAAAATGAATATCAACTGTAAACAAGTGTAAAGTGTACTGGAGGACAGGGTTGTATGGATAATGCTGATGGATGTCCTATGCTCTTCCACGAGGGTTAATAGGCGTAAGTAAGTAAGTTAGCACAGTTTGGAAAATGCAATATTTCTGATAAATTAGTGGTTTATTTGAATGTCTTATTATTAATCACTATGAATTCATTGGAAAAATCATACAAATTCTACCCGCTATTCCTTTTTATCGAAAAAATGTATTCAAACAACACTTACCAACGCATACTACAGATTTACAATCTCTACTTGATAGTATGTATATCGTAAAGAACCATTTGGATCCGGTGTTAGTATCTGTCTTTATGGTGAGACTGAAATATATGAAGTTAGTTCATGCAGTGTCTTGATGTCATGTGGTCAAATGCAATTGGAACAAAACTCTTAGTCTTGGTTTTAACTTTGTCGTTACCCGTCAATTCCGTATTTACTAACTCTTCACTTGCCTCACTGTAAATCCTTGATATTCTTGTACTATTAAAATACAGTAGGATTAATTCTTGTAGGTCTATATACATGTAGTTGAATAGACATCATAATGAGATAACTGTCAACTTATATTCATATCAGTGAAAGTAATCAATAATAGAAATGCTAAAAAGAATAGTTCGGATGACTTTTGGATCAGAAAAAGTTACAGTTTTGAATAAAATTCTACTAATCAAAGTTCATTTTTATTACTAATTCATTTTTCTTACATTTCATACACTGAACATTCAAGGTAACCAATAACAAAATAAAAAGAGTGCTAAACTACAACCATAGTATCACCTTAGTAATCAAATATCCAATGAGATTAATTTATTTCATAATAAAGAAGGTATGAAATCCTGAACTGTGTTGATCCAATGTTGAAATATCTATAAAAGATTGTATACATATATTGAAAAATAGATTTGTTCAGTTATTTTTCACAATCTTTTAATTCAAATAATGATGAACGTAATATTGTTTCTTACTTTATCAAATATTTTTGTCTTTAACTCTGCACAACATCAAATAAACTTACTTAGTGAAATAGTACAATCACGATGTACTCAGTGGAAGGTTGAACATGGAGCTACTAAGTAAGTTTGTTTGATGTTATTATTAAGAAACCCACAATAACTGAATATTACAGTTTTTCGAAATAAAATAACATTGTTATGAATATCATAGTTATATGAATAAGACAGTCATACGTTATATACGAAGATTGTTAATTACTGTTTCTTATGATTTAAAAGTGATTTTGACCAGACAAAACATTTTATGGGAAACAACTAAGGATTAGGTATTAGCGGACATTAGTTTCTTTCTGGTTTGATACTTATCAGAAGTTATCACCCGTAACATCAGCGATATTTAAGACCACATAATCTGATTGTAAAAATTTAAATTCGCATCTCAAATCAGAATGCGCAATGTAACGTGATATCTATGTCATTTGTGGTAACGTCATTATTTTCTTGACCAGAACTTTCTGGAATCAGTTACAGGGATCTTTTTAGTCACCAGATATATGTGCTAACTCTATTTTGATACAACTATGCAAACTAAAAAGGGAACTATATGATGGTCAGTAAAATTTGGTGGATCTTATTTTCAGTAAATTGGTTACGTATTATGGCTATTTGGAATTTTAACCATTTACACTGTGTGACATGTTTATAAATTATATCAACTATTAACCTTACACATCTTATCGAATAAATTTTGAGGATATGATTACTCTATTGGTTTATTGTGTGAGTGTAAATGAATATGACATTTGAACTGTAAGCATACTTTTCAGTAGAACTATTTTTGAAAACAATGAATGAAGAAGTACAACACAAATCTCCAATATACATTTTTACCAATTCCATTTTGTAAGGTCATTTTTCCCTAAGTTTGCCAAAATTCGTTATTTCATCAACCAAAGTTAATTGTGTAAATCAGTGATCATATAGAGGCCTGATCATTTCGATTTAAAGCCATTCACTTCATCGTGAATGTTATTAATACTATTTACTTTTTCAGGTAGCATTATAAATTGACTGAAAGTTTGAATTTATCACCCTGATACAAAAAGCCAAAGCCTTTTGATCACTGAACTATCGATTCACTTTTATAATTGATAGCTGAATTTTAATGCCCTTGCAAAATTTATTTATATTTTAAATTTGTCGAATAATTAGTAATTAGCAATGAAAGTTGTGGTTTATATCATGAACTAACCTTGATTAGATAATTATTAAAAACTAGGAGGTACTGGACATTTATTTCAACATTGAACTTAGTAGTGAACATTTGAGAACCCAACAGGAATTAGATCTAGGATCTTTAAGCCTTGAGGCTAGTAGTTAACCTTTAGATCACTAAGTGGAGCTACCACAGCTGACGTATCCCATGCAAGGATGGAATAGTTGTATAAAACTCTACAATTTTCAATGGCTGTTTAGTTAGAAATATTTTATAAATTAAAACATTTAACTATTTCCACAAATCAGTCAGTCAGTCACAACGTAGAACTTCGTACATACGTACATCAGTTCCACAACTCTCTTATTCTTAAAAATGTTAATAAAAACGGAATTATATTCTGTCCATTAATTATCCTAATAAATTTTATAAATGTTTATCTGAATTAATTTAATTTATTATTTCATATAAAAAGTATAAGTTGTAGTGAGATCTGGAATTCATTTGAAAGTATTTTACTTTCAACTCATACTAAATCAGCATGTGTTATGAAATCAGGGTTATTCGATGATTTTGTTTATCAATTGTTTGAATTGGAACAACAACAACAACAGCGACACCACACAATTCAAACGGAAGTAAGTTTAATTATATTCAATAATATCAGGTATTATGTATTTTAAAATAATAGTTTACAGTTAGACATTGATACTTTACATGAAATAATGATATTTAGTAATTTAGAAATGTATATAAACAATTAAAGGACCCTTGAGTTTGATATTTATCGAAAAAAAATGTTTATTAGTTAAGTAAAGATTAAATAAACTATTTCAATAAACTCATGATGTACTGACAATAATTGTGGATGTACTAGGGTAGTGAACGAGAACACGGGTGGGGACAATCGAATGTATTTAAGCACAAATTACAGACTATCTCACTAAATTCTGATAACCATACAGTAAACAGTTAATTTGTAAAATAACAATCAATTGTCTTAATCTTAACTGTTTCTTCTGCAAATATCAGCCCGTCTTCTCTGATTTCATTGTTCATACATTTTCCTACCGATCGCACTTCATTCCTGTTCTTTCCTTATCGGTCTTCTGCCAAAAAACATTCTACGTCTGACCATCACCATATACTACTTATGTGGATATAAGTACACCATACCACACTAGTATTTTATGAGCAGTACTAACTTTAAATTATATTTCTATGAAAAACACTTTAGCATTATTTCGTTGGACTTAAATTCATATACGAAATCTTCATGTTATTAAGGTAAATATATTATCATCAAGTGTCTAGGTTTCTTTTCCAGTCTAAATAATTAAAATCAGTTACATATATTCGATATGTGGCTAGCACTTGGATCCCGGAATCACGTTTCCTCCTGTTTGGAATTCTTCAGCTGGACGTACGTAGATTACAGTTTTGATATTTTTAGTAAAACGATCTGGGTTCAGTTGTCTTTCGGATAACGAGTTTTGATTTCGAAATAAAAACTGTACCCTGGATTCCGCTGCTAGCCATATGCTAATACCAATAACCTGATAACTCGTCAGATCAATGACAGGGTTCTACATTAAACGTTTTATTGAGTTGACACGGTTTACTTTAAAATCTAGATATGGTAATCTGGCAGGTGATTTACGAATCTACACAAGTAGAAGTTAGATGGTACGAAGCAAATATTAATATTTAAATAAAATGAGCGAAGACTTATCTTCCATAAATTCTGTATACTCATCAGACAAATCAAATAGTTATATGATTGATTTGTAGACACACACTGAATCACTGGTAGACCAGATTACAGAAGCCAAGTATTGATTGACTACTGTTTACTGAATCAAACATGTCATACATGAAATTTAGACTAAATATGATTCAGTAAAACAGTAATTCAAAAAACCACCGAGTCGAAGAATTTTTTCCTGGTTGATACACTGACACCTAACACTTAGCATTTAGAGCACTATCTGTAAACTTCTCCATCAATAACTGATATTAAAATAAACGAACAATTGTACAGGATATTGTTTTTCTGTAAAAATTATGAGCTACAACTGGTTGTATGAACAACAATTGTTTGTAACTAACAGATTACGGAATTTTTTTGTTATATCGTGTGATGTGTGTACGTGCCCTGTTTAATATATGACGTGATAATTCCCGCCAATCAAAGAGGAGTGAATTATCGATCAGAACAATGATACACAAAAGCCATATGAGTAGTCTTGAGTACTTATCAGTCCTGCTTTCTTCCTAGCCCAGTCAGTCTAGTCCAGAACACCAATAACAGCCTCTGCAATGTAAAACCATTATTCTCAAACACATTGGGTTTATATACCAATCAAACAGACTACATCATACCATAAAATAGAAAATGACATTTGTACAAGATTTGGCCAAATGTGATTGTGAATAGGGGGAATAGTAATTAATGGACTAGGGATAACTCAAGAATGGTTAATCGTATGATAATAGTTCATAGGTCAAAATAAAGCTTATAATAAGAGGAACACGAATACGAATATTTTAGTTACTTAACAATTATACAATAGGAAATATACATATCATATTGGTCCATAAATAGTTTTCAAAGTTACCATTCATAAATCTCCACGGGATATAACATTATTCAGTAATGTCTAACAAATAGCATTTTTTACTTCTTAATGCGACAACTACACCATCTTTTGCTTTAACCACGATATACGTAAGACTGTTCAACTGAATCAATCAAAATGAATAAATAAGCTCCATAAAATTGTTTCTTGGTAAGAATAAATAAACGGTGGTGGTTCCAAAACTTCAATATTGTTGACAAATGTTTTGAATATCAACTAAGAATGACGTGTATAAAATGTCACTTATGTTTAAATTTACATATATCTTATAAAAACGTTAATATCATATTTATGAATAATATAATTTTCAATTTAAATTGTTAATTTATATTTTAAGCAATACTTCCATTCTCAAGTGATGAACATCATTCGTGGAATGTGTAAACGTCTTGGAGTATGTCGTTCTCTAGAAACTACATTTCCAGGTTGGGCTTACAAACGTTTTATAATTTACTTGTATTCACCTTATTTCAACATACTAACTTAGATGAAAATATTTTTTTATTATCCATATTTAAGTCTCTTAAATTTCCGTGCCAATTATAAATTATTAAAACTTTGGCTTTGATACTGTAATAGTATTAGTCATAAGGTAAATCGAAAGTTTTTTGTTCTCAGTAAAATCCTAAATCTCAAAAGATTTAGTTACCGGTTAAAGTATTTCTCTTCTTATACTATTTGGCCGTGTATGATTAACTATAGAATCTTCCGTTTTATGAATGACATTGTTAGAAATAAATATTAAAACTAATACAATGACTGTAGGTCATTAAAATACGTTTCTTTTTTTCGCAAAAAAAACAGACGCGTTCTAGTCTTAAAAGGTTATTAAACTTTACACCCTCTCCGCATTTAGAAGAATAATTTTCAAAGAATATATGAACATGAAATATATTAGATTCTTAGAATATTAGTTCATTTAAAAATAATATACTGTCTAAATTACCTAAAGTGTGTTAATCCGAGTTTTTATATTAATGAATACTTCAAATATCTTGAATGAAAACATAAACCTGATGATGAAAATTACTGAAACTAATGCATTTATGGAAAACAATTTACATAGTTGAAATCATGAGTCAATTGAATCTAGACCACCAAGGAAAACCTGGAAGCACTGGACGGCCATTTTGTCCTACTGTGGGACTTCTCAGCAGTGTACATCCACGACCTCGCCTCGTGAGATTCGAACCCGGGACCTACCAGTCTCGCGCCAGAGCACTTAACCGATAGACCACTGAGCCGGCATCCAATGGTGTTGTCTAGCTTCAATTGACTCATGCTTTCAACTATGCAAATAATAAATCTCCACGAAAACCCCTTCTGAAAATAATTTAGTTTAAATTTGTTTAGATAACAACAAATTCTAGTAATATATAATTCTAGTAATATATAATAAAGTAAAAGGATTCAAAAATCTTTGACTATAGAAAGAATACTCAATAAATTTTTTGATTAAACTGTATTCAGCCTAATTACATCTCAGTGAGATTATTCAATATCACTAAAGATAATAGTTCCTAGTGTAATATAATTGCTGATGTGAGCGAATTGTCATCTGAGAAGGGGGTAATTATCGACATGTTGTATAAAAAATGATAGAGATATTTTTTTGTAGATAGATTATGGCAAATTATTTCAGATTCCTAGAAATTTACTTCTAGTATAACCCAAAAGGAGAGTGGATTTAAAACACAAGTCTTTAATTTCGATGTCGAGTTATTAATGCTATAACTCGGTGATTCTACACGTTGAATTACATTAGTGGATAATTTAATTTATTAAAGAGAAAAATTAGAATTAATTTCTAGCTTAGTACATCTAGATGTGTAATTTAAAGTACAACTGCTTCCAAAACTGGACAGTTTAAAGATCTATCTACAGGACAGATTTAAATCTTGCTTTGTCTTTAATGAAAATACTATTCAGAATAAAATTACAGTCTTTTAGTAATGGTTGTAACTAAACGTTGTACAGCTAAATATGTGAGCTATTATTGTGGCGATTAAGTAGTATATAGTCTAAAAGCCTTCTTGGTTTACAAGCTTGCTATGTGACCTGCTCTGAGGAAGACAAATTTTAGGGATGTCTGAGTTCTAAGATTTTTAACTAAATGAAGGTCCCCCAAATGCCCTGATACGGACGAGAGTGGGGAGGGTTAGCTCTCTCTCTCTCTATGAGTACGTCAATAAAACGAGAATTATGTGACTACTCTCGATAATGACTAAGTTAGGGTGACAGACCATGCAAGATCTTGATCTAGATAGTGTGTGTTGTAAATTAGCAACAAGATTTTCAGCAGCTGAACAATCAGTTATTTCGTTACTCACACTTTTTTATGATTCTAGAGATAACTGAAGTAATAATCACAGACTTATTATTGCATAGGTCGGTTTTTCCGCCACATATGAAACATGGTATAGTATATGTAATTTTTCGTAAGTTAAGATAGAAATCTCTTATCTAAATATCAATCATTTATTATATAACATTCTTATTGGGATGAGAATATCAATTTAATTCATCTTTTATTTGCAACTAGGATATCTGTTTGATGAATTGAATTGGTGTAATGGCAGTTTAACAGGCAACACAAAATACGGGACTGTATGTGGATGCGATTATAAAAGTAATGTTGTTCATGCGTTCTGGCAAAGTGCTTCGGCTGAGGTATATACGAAGTAATTTTTTACCTAATAACATTGTGTTATTCTATATAACATAATAAATTTGCATTAAATAGTGCAGTATTAATTAAAAACTACGTCATTAATATATATCATGTCTAATAACATTATTTCATATGAAATTCTTTAATGATCTGATGCCATAAATCACCAAAGTAGTATTAAGTTTTTATGATGATTGTAATAAACTATCTTCAGCGTCTCCGTTTTTTTAGTCGGGAGATTATGTTTATCTAATTTTTGATATCGCAATATGTTTACAGATTCGCTAGTGTTTAAAGGGTAAACAGCCCATGATATAGAAAATATCATATGAATAATTACATGTTATCAAATTGAAGGTCAGTAATCGTTATGGTGTGTTTTCAAATCCATTTAGGAGCTTGGAAAACAATTTACTCATATAGAAAATGTTTCCAGTAAGACTTTCTAAATGAGGCGAATTAATTGCCAATGGGTACTTAGAACTCAAAATCATAATCAGTGCAAACCAAACTACTGATATGGAAGCTATGGGTATGTATCAGAAGTAATTAACCAATGGGTTGTCCTCTTTAGATGGGTCAGGATAAATATCATCACCTGAATGAGCTAATAAAAACCCGACTGTGTGAAGAGGTGGTATTCATGTCAATCAGTTGACTACTTAGGACTGAAAATGAATTCTCTGACATGATTAGGCGGTTGGTTTTCATAATAGATGGGATTGAGGAAAGACTGATTGATGGTCACTAATATAAGGGGATATGAAGTGGATATTATTTCAGATCAGTAGACTTTTGTATTAATTCATTAAGAATTTCATTTACTGTGATGTGATGTTATGTCAGGTCAGTGTTCTTGCATAAGTCTGGTATAAATTTCAATCAGCATGGCAGGTGTGAACTCACGTTCACACTCAACAATGCCATATGTCAAAGTATTCTTCAGAAAATCAGATGCACTACAAACAAACCAAATTCATGAATAAGATACAGAAAGATCCACGGCCTAATTGTGTCTACGAAATAAATTGTTCAGACCACGATGCAATATAAATTGAACAGAGTCCTCGAGAAATCAAGACAAGAACAAATAAACATTGTATAGATTCTGTTCGACCACCGGGAAATCCAATGGAGCTAAAATATCAAGTTACAAGATTGATTTCGGTTTCACTGGGATCATCCATAGAAATTTTAAAAATCACAAGTCTTGTAGCAAAAGCGCTTCATACAAAATGGGGTTCAGATTGGCTGAACAGAAATGAGGAGATAAGCTGAAACTTGATCTAGCTTCAACTACCTCCTTCCAAAAAATAACACAACACAAATTTGATGAGAAAACTTCTCATCCCATAAGCACATACTGTTTCTACAAATCATACACCTACCAAATGTAACATTCTATACATATCTGTTATTTTCACTAATTTATTCACTTGACGATAAACAACTGTTTCATACTGAAGAACTTTGGTCGAGTTGTCATATACAACCTGAGACTTCTGTAAATTCTGGTTTGCTACTAATCTTAGGATGCTATTAGCATTGAATAGTTGAATACCAGCGAAGGCAGTTTTGGTTTTTCTTCAAAACCATTTGAAATACAAATTTTTAATAATAATCAAAGTATTTGTGATGTTCAGATCCACATTAATATCAACTATTAACGTAGTTAAATTCTGAGCAATCAAAAGATCCATAACTGATTTGAAGTTGATAATATGTAAGCGTTTTGAAGCGTTAAGGGGTAAAGTGTATCAAGATCATAAAACTGAAACTAGATCATTTAAAGACTAAATTGTATGATTAAGATTGTATTTTTGGCCTAACTAACTGACCTGTGTAAATGTAAATAACACTTAACTCATGAGTGATTTGGTCTTTTGGTTTACATGGTACGTGGTTCAACAATTCACCTGGTGTGTGTGATATTTTATTTCCTACAATCTTGGAAGCAAACTGTATAACGTTTCTAAGTCATTCATGAAACGTGAACGGCGTATTTTTCTCTCAATTTTCTCCAGCTGTTTTCATTATCTTTTCCCAAAATTGACATTTTCATTAAGTCAAAAATAAAATTGAGATATAAATAAATCCATAGATTTCTAGTAAATAATATTGTAACAGCAGAGGTTTGCAGCTCTGATGGATGCTTTTAGTATCGTTAAGTTTTCTGAGATAGACGATTTAATTGCGGATTTCAATATTTGTTCGCTTTGAATAAATAACAGAATACTGAAAGTAAACCAGTTAATAACCTGTATTCTTACACAAAATGCCTTTATTACAGTATGCCAGGAGAGCATCTGGTAACATCTTTGTGGTACTGAATGGCTCGGTCAAAGCTCCATTTAATGAAAATAAGTGAGTTTTTAACACATATCTCTTCTAACCAATTCATTTTTGTGAACTTAATAAAAGTCATTTTGAATATCCTTTGACGTATTCATTGACACACGTTCATTGCCTAGTTAACGAAACAGTTTGCCATGTATGAGATAACATTTAAATTGAAATGACGGGTGAAGCTTAAGAATCTGCTTTAGATATCTCCCATGTTAGGAAATCTACGGTTCAGTAAAGTGTCAGTTAGTTACACTCTAAAATGAACGAATTTTGCACACAAACTTCAGCATTATTCACTTTCAATGGGTTAACCAACCCAATTAACCATTATTTACGGAGCTTGGATTCATAGTAAAAAAAACTATCGGTGAGACCATAATTTATGGACGATCTTTGAGCGACGCTAAAGGGACCTTGAGAATGTTCACCTACTAACTAGGACTTTATGAGGGTTATAAACCTGGTTTACATACTTACGCATGTTACTCCCAATGGAGCATAGGCCGCCGACCAGCATTATCCAACTCACTCTGTTCTGCACCTTCTATTCTAGTTCTATCCAACTTTTGTTCATTCTTCTCATGTCTGTCTCCATTTCTCGGCGTAATGTGTTCTTCGGTATTACTCTTCTCTTTTGACCCTCAGGATTGCCTTGTGACGCAGTTGGGTGATTTTCTCCATGTGTGTCCTAACCACTTCCAGCGCTTCTTCCTGATTTCTTACTCCGCTGGAATCTGGTTTGTTCTCTCCCACAGTAAGTTGTTGCTGATAGTGTCTGGTCAACGGATCCGAAGCATTTTGCCCCAAATGCCCTGATACGGCCGAGAGTGGGGAGGACCCGCCCTCTCTCTCGAAATCCTCTCACATGGCCACACGTATACAGCCTCTGCCAGGGAAGTCCTACTCACTGCCTTCTCGCGGCATTACTGTTGTTTACAAAATTGAAAGGACGAAAAGTAGATGTCCGGCACTTTAACCCGGTTGGTGGACACGGAAAGTCCACCTAGAGGAGTTATAAAACCCTGATTCCAAGTCAATGGTGCACATGGGCTCCAGTGTCCTAAGGGAACAAATGGCGTATGAACCTAGCGTTGGTCACCGGCTACCATGGGACTGCATCTCCTTACGGTGCTTCACTGCCTTGTGGACCAGACCTTTAGGTCGAAGACTTATGGTGTGGCCCCCTAAGTAAACCACCTGCTTCGGTCTGGGCACCCGAGAAGTATCATAGCCCTCACACAATTAAATGAAATGACAATTTGTTGTGTGGCACATATATATCTAGTGCCCCCTTGTACCACTATTTATGTGTTCAAATAAATAAATTTTGCGTAGACAACTGTTGATAAACACTTGTATCTTCTGGATGGTGGATAAACCCAGGTTAGGAACTAGAATTATGATTTACAGTTGGTGGTTAGGGTTAGGAATTAGATTTAGCGTTTTCATCACGAACTGACATCAGCTGTAATGTTAAAATGACATTTATCCAAATGTATGAATAAATTTCGCGCCAAAATCCGAGACCTGTTGTCTTATATCTGATTGGTTCGTCCATAAATTTTAGTCTCGCCAAATCATCTTTGATTATGTTTTTCATACAGAGAATTTTTATGTTGAAATGAGGCTTTCCTAACAAGCTAAACATTAACTACTGAAAGTAAATAATCTTTGTGTTAAACACTTGCCATTCAAATTTACTAAAAACGAATCTATTGAAGAAATGTGTCAAATTTAATTTACAATGACCCAGTACTTTGAACAAGTCTAAAAATGAGTTATTTTTATTATTTGATTTACATGAGGATTAAATTCATCATTGTATTCAAAACTGCCAATTGACTTTCACCAACTTATGTCACCTGTAAAACGGAAGATATATCCATTTGACTATTGAATAGTGAGTACATGGAACATCAGTTTCATTTGAACTCTATTAGAACAGTGGAATATACTTTATGAAGTTTGGAGGCTTGATTAAATTTTGAATACTTGATCGAATATGCTTTTCATGTATTTCTAAGGAATTTCAAAACTACCGGGTTAGAGATTTTGTAGTTTGGCAAATAGTTATATTATAAAAATGATAAACTCGTTAATTAGGTTATGAATTTTAATCAAGAAATTAACTGATCCATTTCATCTCTTAAAAATTCATCCATAACAAAGCATTTAAAATAATGAATGAATAAGACATCAAATAGGAAATATCTGATATTTCCTTGAAGAAGCTTGGACCAGATTGCCAGACGAAACGTTAGATTTACTTCAAATTAATTAGCTGAGATTTTACAAATATATATGATTCCTAAATTCATTTGGTATTGTTTGTTTGAATCTTCCCATTGATGTTTAGGACTGCAACTGGTCAGTCTCTTATTGGCATATGTGCATACTGTGCGTATTGCCTCGATATAGCCTTAATTCACAAGTATGGTAAACAAAGATAGATAGTGGCTAGCAGTGGAATCCAGGACGCTCGTTTCGTCTTATTTGGGACACGTCAGCTGGGTGTACCTGCATCTCAGAGTTGATGATCACTCTGGGACTCGAATCCAGTAACTTTCCTATTTAATGTCTTACATCAACTCGGCGCTCAAATCCTGTGAAACTATTCACTCTAATTTAAACAAAAGTTCTTATATAAATGAATGAATAAAATAATATTTTGATTTTCTGTTTAATATATAACTTTATTTATTGAAATGGTTATATTTTTATTACATTTTATCCTGTAAGAACTTTTGGAAAAATAGAACTACCATTGTTAAAACATCCTCGAGTACAACAATTAACAGTGAAATTAGTTCATAGTTTGGAAGATGTAAATAACCGGTAAGTTTATTTATCATCTAAAAATAAGTATCATTTAAAACTATTTAAATCATTATTTAATATATGACTAATAGATTGTAGCTTATACTGAATGGGTATGTATAATTCAGTTTATGTCAATTATAAGAAGATAAACATGTTAAAAATGTGGAATGCTCACAAACAAAATTTCATTGACATATTCATTTGTGTATAGAATACAATATAAAATTCTTTTATCTTTTAACTTGTTCAAATTAAAACAACAATAATGTAAGTTCCAAGGTCTATAAACTTTAACAAAATATAATAGTTAAATTATATGGTGTGGCTCATGTACCTAATACACATTTTCCATTCATTTGTTAGCCACATATTTTGTGTGAAATTTAACAAAACTGTTCATCTGCATAAAATAAAGTAAATTTAAACTTGGAACCCAGTGATAGAAAGTCAGGCTTTTTAATCAGTAAGCCACCATTTACTACCATAGTAACAATAATCACATTCTAGCAGAGTCGATATTAGTGACTGTTGATTACTTAAACCAACAGTTTCAGTTTTGTAATTTTTTCATCAATAGCAATTTTAGAGTAAGTGTTGTCCGACTATTATAATGGTAGTTTAGACCATTAGTGTAAGGACCTTGTCCTAATTTCTGGACAAGTTATTCATTTCACTTTCTCGACTAGTTTTGCACGCTTATCCTCCTGAGCAAGGTTAAAAAGATATGAGGCAATTTGCTCTAATCGTCCCAGTTATTCTATCGTATATTTATTTGTCCTTGTCAATTACTGGTATGTAACGTTGATCATTTTTATACCAGTAGCCATTATAGTATATGTGTCCATTTATTTCCTTTATTTTCTACGTAACTGATAAAAACTGAGTCACCTTTTTGTTCTGAGTTGGTATTTAACCAAACTCCAATGCTTTGTACATTCGCTGAATTTCTTATTGCTTGTCTACCATTCAGTTTTAGTATGTCTGAAATATACCTATCCTAAATACTATTCGTATTCAACTTCTGTTCTCTGTTACGTTAACTTGATTTGTCAACAGAATGTGTACGAGTTCAATGGAATCTATAGATCGTTGGGGTCATCATTATTCAACCATTATAAATTCAACCAAGGACTAAACTAAAAACTGATGTATTGCTGTTAGGAGTACCTATTTTATGAGTTACATAGTAGTCGATGGATTTCTTATGAAATATTAATTCAAGAACTTTACTTAACGTTTTAGTTCAGAATTCGGACTACTTATTCTTTGTGATAAACTTTCAAACACATGCTTCAACTTTTGAGTGAACAAATGAGCACCATAGATTCTTGCTGTAAATATCCCATTAGTTCATGAATGTATTCTTTATCAACTTTGACTTGGCTTTACATAAATATTCACACCATTTATCAGTAATCTAAAATCTCAGAATTTTCCATATGTATTTCTGATGGATTATGGTTCACAACTTTAATTTCTAGTGTTTTACAATAATTCAGCACCTCGAGATTATTCTTTCATTAATATAATATCATAGATAGGTATGTTAAGTGTTGTCTAGAGGTTTGTTTGAAATCCATAAACAATCAAATAAGTCTATATTTTGATAATTACTTAATGTACCCTGCTTTTGGGGATTCGTGATGCACTGAAGTTGTTGCTCAAATTAGAACAGTGCATATGGGGTTGATTTGAATAAATTGATACTGGGATGGATAAGGCGCAATAAAGGGTATTTAAACTAAAATTTTATGATAATTTCCCTATTTTTAAAGATTTTTATCACATCACTACTCCTGTTGTCGATTTCCTACTAGACAAACATGTGAATCGTGGAGTCTGCAAGAACTTGCAAACAAGCTGAACTCTGTACATATTCCTTTTCGTTGCATTGACGATCCTTTGTAAGTTGACAATTAACTTTAAAAAACCAGAAATTTAATAACGTTTCATTTTTTGTTGGCTTTCAAAGCGTCAAACAATACTATTGGGTAGATTTTTGCATTTTACAACGTCTCAAACAATCGTTTGTGTTTGAAACACTGAACATCTAACACTAAAATTGGGATTTAAGGAGAACTAGTTTTATCGTATACCTTAAGTTAAGGATTGTATTTTCTAAATCAGTAAGACCAACTCTACGACTTGACATGAATGACGTCATCAAAAGTGTTGGAATATTGTTAAATAGGCATTACAGTGTTTTTAAACCATATTTTCTCATAACAATTCTCGTTTATATTGTGCTTTATATTTTCAGAGAGTTCAGACATTATCAATGCATTGAAAATCCTGGCAAACAACTATGTCAGTTTTCAGCTTCGACGAGGTCAAACGTCGAGACATTACTCATACTTTTTCCGCTAGTCATTTGTTTAACTTTTTATACTTCCATGAATTGAAATAACTTTTCAGAACTAAACTTTGAACAGAGAAAGAGAACAATGATAATAAAGGAATAGGACATTAATGAGTTAAATTTTGTCAAACAGTGCTAAATCAGAAGTAGACCAGGAAACTTTGCTGATAGTATGCTTTGATCAAATATGAGAAATTAACCCGGCCCGAATAAAGGCGTACCGATCAAACGAAGCTGAAAGTGTGTAAAGAATTCTCAACGAATCAGTGTACAGACAAAAATGTCTAACGTGTTCGTCTGTCAAAAGTTAATGATGTATTCAAAGGTATTATCAGTGAAGCTGCTACACTAACCTCCCACTAGAACGTAGATACTATGAATAATGTCTCTATTCAGCAGTAAGCGTAACAATACATTGTAGTGGATGTGGAGACAGAAAATAACGAGCATCAAAATATGCCTAGTTTAGGAGAGGTATAATAACACAAGGTTACTTGTAAAGTCGTGATGATATAAATGTTGTTGGGATAAACGGTGGTGATAAGTGATATTAATAAATCTAACATTTATGCAAGTAGTGAAAATGAACGTTTATTGTGCACGAAGTCAGAATCATCAAGAATATTGTAAATGTTAATAGCCTGGGATGAAATAATAGGTAAAGCACTATAATGCAATATATGACCAGTAGCCTAAACGTCTAACATAATACAGATCTACAAAGTTAAAAAGTTCACAGACATGAAGAATATGACTCATCAATTTGTGGGTATTCTTATTAGATAAAAAATGTAGATGAGGTGTAGGGGTCATAGTAGAATAAGAGATTGCAAGCACTGCTTTGTATACGAAGTGCAGGGTTATACAATTTGATTGCTAAACCCTCTTCATTGAACTGTTTTTTAAAACCCGGAGTACTACTGAGCTCACTCGTGTTATTGTGTAGGTGATTTGAAGGATGATTCTGGTGAGTCAATGGGTGTTCTAGAATTGAGCTGCCTATTAATTAACACCTTATTTCTCAAACTCAGACAAGCTTATCATCCGAAAATAACGATGACTGATCTACGCATGTCATGTTTTGTGATTAACGCTGTTAACGAACAATCGTTTCTGTGTACAGGTCATTCTGACATGTAATTTGTTATATAAACCCCTATTCTCTGTATTTGGCCGTCTATTCTGGTTTTGACAATCAATGAGGACTGACTACATTGTCTTCTATTCTCAGTTTTCCACGTGAATTTCTCAACCGCGGTAACAGGTAACTAGAGTCGAATCCACAAGTGCTTGATAAAGTCCATAATGCCTCGTATCATATTGCTCCGCACTTTGCAGCACAGTAATCTCGAATGGAAAAAAACTAAACTCTGGTTCGTGATTTCGGCCGTTTACTTGGCAACCAATCAGAATGAAGTAGGAATGGTCATTTCCGTCATCGTTGTAAGCATTGGCGGTTGGCTTGCCTTGTCCCCTTTTTCCGCTGTACTATTCAATCTTCCAGAGTGCTGAAATTCCGTCATCTACGTGGTGATGAAAATGTTGGTGCTAAGGTTTTTGAATCAGTTTCATTTCCTCGGTTGCCAGTAATTAAACAGATTTTGGATTTTGATCCATAGCCAGTTGCATTTAGTTAATACTTAGAATATTCCTCTTCTAGGACTACGTAATTTTATACCGATCGTTTTCTAATTCTGGCTTCATGATAGCATCATTATGTTGACTAAAACAAATTATACGACAATCAAGTGTATCAAATTAAAGGTGTTGTAATTGCTGTTCTGTTTGAACAGTTATGTTATTAAAATAGCCTATAAACACAACAAACAAACTATAAGCTAATAAGATTTATCTAGAAGACGAAGTATATTGTTTCCAGGCCGAAGATTACAGTCATTTAGGCATCAAAACATGGTTTATAGCACAGCTACCAGAACCTTTCTCCGTTATTCACTGATGATCTGCTACGAAACAACCACCACTGTTACTAAGCTTTCTATAGCTTGGGATATCATCCTAGCATGTAATGTACGTGTCTGGTATAGCCCAATTTGACATAGTGAATAAAAGTTAGTCACAGCGAAATTCACAACAACCAAGTTTTTAATAAAAAATTACATCAGAATGTGAGAAATTCACTGACTACATGAGCGCTGACATGACACCATTGAGTATATTTCTACTCAACGATCTCGACCAACCACCATCGAACTATAGCGGCTAAACAAGCAGAAATGAGTACGGCCAAACTTACAAAGTTGTCAGCAACACTTTTGTTAGATAAAGATTGACAGGTGCTTGCAGGCAAACGTAGTGGATTCTTTTTATAGATGGAAGTCATATTTAGTTCAGCCTCTCTTTACTTGTCCTAGTAAAGCTCTTTGTATGTGGCTTCAGGGCTGAGATGTGGTTCCCCAATTAAGTACTATGTATTTGCTGGAAGTTCGCTTCCAACAACTAAGAAGTTGGGGGTGATAACGTTCTATAGAGTAACCATATCATAGAATGGTCCTCAATATCTGATGAACGCCGAAGAAAAGAGACCTAAGGGCATCACATGACGTAACAACAGGCAATTTCTTTTGATGGGAGGTGGGTATCAACAGTCGTCCAGGAAGTATGTGGCTCATCTATGGAATTAAAACAATACTGAGAGGCACATAACGGTGAACCTTTCAAATGAGTCCAACTGCAAATACTAGAAATTGATAACAGAGACCACTCATTAACTCGTCAATTATCAGTTCAAAGATATATATTGATAGCAATTTATTTTCAATAACAATATGTAATAGAATGTATGACAGTTTACAGGCAAGATTAAAATGTTACAGGCGTTATATGGTTTACCGTAATACGTTACTCAGTTAGGTTGATACACAATATGACATAGAAACAGCGGGGGTAAATTTGCGTAGATAAGAATATAAATAATGTTATGAACGATCATAATATATAGTAGGTGCAAGTCATTCCTACAGGCATTATAAACAGATAGGGAGTGAAAATTTTTGATAGAATATCCATGCAGATAAGTCAGCATGTTAATAGGTTTGTGTTCACAGTTGTTATAATCTGCTTAAAAGTGGCACATCATACAATCTGTAACCTTGACGAACGCACATCTGCTCCAAATTTTACCTTTGCATGTTACACTCGTGGCGCTGAAAAGAGGAGAGGAATATGAAGACTGATTATATATCATGAAGACCTTTACGTTTTGTAGTCTCTGAATAAGGTAATCTAGTAACCACTTGAACATTAACCTATTGACATCCACAGATTTCGTTTCAAGTAGAGTTACTTGTGATTATGTTTCCTGAATATTTGGGTTAGAAATATCCGTATGGACGAACCATTTATTCACGACAGAGAGGGTTCAACTGTTTTAGGTGATAAACAGCTCAGTATCACATATCTACGCAGTAGGAATCACGGCTAAAAATAGGCGAGACAGTGTTATATAATTTGATCTAAGAGAACCTAAAATTTCCCCCTTTCTTGACTTTATTTAATAGGGGAAGTGATAAACAGTCATCCCAGGTACGCTGACCTAACGATTTGTGAGGCGAAAACTTCATGTTTGTGTCATCAGATTGAGTTACAATATTTGTCCGTAGACAATGACTTTCTTGGGATACATAGTAACGGAAAATTGTATGATGAAAAGTTTGGCCTATCGTATTTGTCCTCAGTATCTCGTCCTTACCAGTCGTTCTGAAAAAGAAAGATATGAATATGTAAGGTCGAGTTGAATACACTTGAGTTCATGAGGGCAAGCAAACAGCGCAAAAAAAGATGTGCATATAAAAACATAGAAACCATGCAACAGCGAAAGAAATTATACGCAAAACAGTTGTTTTTAACGCCACATTATCAAATGAGCTAAGGACTTGGAGGCTGTAAATGTAGCTTCAGATTGCATCTAAGCTAATCAATGACATGTTAACTGTTAAAATAGAAGCTCGCTGACTGAATGCTTTTATTTCGTTCGTAATGATTCAAAATAATTTTTAGTAATTCGAAACATATTTCTAACGCGCGCTTTGCGAACGGGGAAGTATTGCCCTAACGTGACTTATATTTCTCAAACTTTTGCGCAAGGAAAGCACAAATTTCGATACGATGAGCCTGTCCTGGGCTTAACATTCGGTATTTTACTTTTCTATCTGAGTTATACCCGAGTTCATAGCTAACTGTGGTTTTACCTGAGCTTTATATTCAGTTTTTACTGGTTTTCAAGTCGAAGCTAGTTTTCAAATATCTTAACTTGTCATACAACCCGACTTTATCTGCTTTACTCGCTTTCAATATGTAGTTTTTCTCACTGACGTAAACTTTTGCTAGGATTTGTTTGATAGCTTATATTTCACTATGGTCACCAAGACCATATGTGAGTGACCTGGATGCAATTTCACTGTCACCAGTAGTATGCGGTGTGACAAATGTAAACGTTAGTTTCACGAAACATGGGCAGACCTTATATAACTGTTCACAACAGTCTGTGAACCAGATCGCAAGTGGGGATGTGGTAGATGGAACATGAATGCTGAGCATTATCATCATTATCTTGACAGGTGTCTGGAAAAAAGTTGTCAGTAGCATTGAAAAAGAGCAGTTCTGAGACGGATGGATTAACAAAGACGTGCAGTGAGGCATAGATGGTCTTCTACAACGTTAGTATAGAAGGGGACACGTCAACACTAGAAAAGATATAATGAAACTCAGCATTGCTATAACACCGACGGTGTTAGACTCTCTCAGCAAACTTGTGTCCCCCAGTACAGAGTCTCCAAATTCAACTTTAGGCTGGTGGACCACCATCAACTGAGTTAAAAGGTATCGAACGTCACCGTAGAAATGTTGGACAGTCCAGGTCTTGTAAGAAAATCAGCTGATTAATCGAACATGCAATCTAGACCTAAGATTATTCAGCCAGTCAACGAAAACCACGACGATCTGGAACGCAACTGCCAGACAAAAAGGACCTCAACATACCCGAAAATCTGGGAAGAGGACCACGGTTCGTGATGATTCTCTCATAATCATAGACCTTAAAGACAACTCTGACCTCATTCTCAGTCTGCAGGACAAAAACATCAGGATTCTTAAGAAAAGTTAAACAGGAAGCTCAAATGATTTTGAGCTGGTGAAGAAAATTTGTAGCTCAGGTGGATAATTTTGGAGTTTTGTTCTCTGAGCTGGATGGTTTGGTCGTGGAACTTTCATCGTGGAGAAATTCAAACACTTCACTTCTTCCTTCAGTATGTGCCGTCGTGGTCATATTTGCTGGATCCAGTAGTCACTTATCTTTACAATCCATTGTACTGATATTGCATGAAAACATTAAATGGCACTTAACTGTGTCAGTTAGTAATATCATTTGTAACTAAATGAGCTTGACTAGTATCACCAATTGTAGCCGCCGCCTGTAGTATGACATTATGATCAGTTAGAGATGTAAATAATTAAACTGAAACGCACAATTATATATGTATCCTGTTCATTGATAAACTAAATTGCTTTTCATATGTTCTTACTTGTGATGATAAGTATACAACGTTGTAGATTCTTATATCAGGCTTAAAAACTTATTCAA
>NC_031495.1:28814636-28879579 GCF_000237925.1 Schistosoma mansoni
TGTTCTCTCACACAATAGGTTGTTGCTGATAGTGTGTGGTTAACGAATCCGAAGTACTTTAATAGTGTGATAAAATTTATTGATTTCTTATTAAAAAAAGCTTGAATTCATACATTTTAATTAATTGTCAATTCAAAGAATGTCATCAACAGTAGTTATATACTTTTATAGTTGAAGTCATGAATCATTTGAAGCTAGACCACCATGGAAAACCTGGAAGTGATTCAGGTACATTTATTTATTTAAACACATAAATATCGGTACAAGGAAGCATCAGATAAATATGCACCAGATAAATCAAATGAGATTTGAGTGTGGGCTGTGATACTGCCCAGTTGTCCAAACCGAAGCAGGTGGTTTTCTTAGGGGGCTACTCCCCAAGCCTTTGACCTAGAGTTCTAATTCACGAGACAGTGGAGCAACGTCGGGAGATGAAGTCCCATGGTTCATATGCCGTTTGTTCCATCAGGATCCTGGAGCCAATGTGCACCATTGGCTTGGAATCAGGGTTTTCTAACTCCCCTAGGTGGACTTGTCGTGTCCACCAACCCGGTTAAAGCGCCGGACATTCGCTTTTCGTCCTTTCAATTTCGTAAACAATAGTAATGCCGCGAGAAGGCAGTGAGTAGAACTTCCCTGGCAGTGGTCGTATGCATGTAGACATGTGAGAACATTTCGAGAGGGAGAGTTAACTCTCCCCTATCTCGGCCGTACCAGGGCATTTGGGAGCGAGTCTACTGGATAAAATTAATGAGTTGCGTGAACTTAGTTACGCTAATAATACTCATCTGATAGGGATATCTGAAACATGAACATCTGCAGTTGGGCGCAAGGAGCTGGAAATACTCGGAATGTCTTTGGTCCGCAACGACAGAAAAACAGGAATGGTAGGCAGAGCGGCCTTGTACCTACGATCTTGCTTGGTAGCACACCAAGTGTATAATTAGGAGTTGATCAATTTCGACGAATCTATATACTACACAGTAAGATTGTTTAACACCTCGAGGTATCTGGTCGGGGTCATCTACAAAAAGTACGATAATCGTATGCTAAAGGAATCAGTTCTTTCTGTTCGTCTTCATATACACCCATCCTGATTCTAAGGGACTTCAATCTTCTCACAGTCAATTCCTTCGAACACAAGTATATTGGAGGTCAAAATTTTACTAAGCCCGGTTCTTAAACCTTACTGTGGATTTGGGATTATTCGAAAATGCGAGGTTATCAACTCGGTGGAGAAATAGTCAGACGCCAACACGCTTAGACTATATATTTACAAGTGAAGTGCTTCCAATTGGCAATCTCTCAATTCTCGCTCCCTAAAAAACATCAGTCAGCAACGACGTAAAACTTCGTACGTACGTACATAAGTTCAAGTTGCCATACCATATTAGCACAGAAATACAATTGTTGATTCAAATCACATAGTGGTAGAGGTAGTACAAGAATAGGCAGTGATCGGAAAAATTAGGGTTTAAAGATGTTATTTAATGAGTATCATCCAGTGAAATTCGGAAAGAGAAAAAAGAAAGGGACATAAAGAATTCAGAAGATTAGAATTCGGGAGAACACAAACAGTGGATGCACCTTCACCATTGCAAACGATTTTGAACCATGTCATTCAAGGTCTCTAACCATCGGTTGCTATCATTTCGCGAATCCCAACCAGGTAGTCTACATCTACCAACATGGCCCAGTCCACTTGTCAATGACTTCATGGATTTGTGCCACGTTTTGGTCTGGCCGCCCTTAGCCTTCTTCCAACCTACTCCTACACCATAAAACATCGCCCATCGGGGCAGTAGATGGTTGGGCATACGTAACGTGTCCCGGCCGTTTCAACTGATGAAGTTTCACTACTTCATTGATCGATTTGCCATCCTTACCTAGTACTCGTTTCCTAACAACTGCACTACCTACTCGGTGGTCCGAGGATATAAGAACAATGCTTCGAAGACATTTATGATCGAATATTAGTAACCTGAAAATATTCTTCACTCTTACCGGCCATGTTTTACTGCCATAAAGTAGGACGGAACGAACATCTGCGCAGTAAACCTATCCTTTGGTTGGTAAACCGATATCTCGCCTTCTGACCGTAGCTGCTACCTAGACGTGGTGGTCGGGCTTGCCTATCGCGATGACCCAACAGAACTATATCGGCTGGAACACATGTTCATGTAGGTTCTATTATGCCAGGCGGGTCGAATGGAGAACGGTGAGGCAAAAAGCAGCAGCTCTGCGGTCACGCTCCCGGATCGTTAAGACCAACATTAATCCAACTTCCTTTTCAGGTTCCTCAAGAAATACCCTTCCATGGTGTGGGCAGCCGGGAAGTGATATCAGACCTCCTACCCGTAACAACATACAAGACCAAGTTGGTCGCAATCGAATCCGTCCTACACCTCCTAATAACTCTCTTATCTCCACAACTAACCCTTCTAGCGTTCTTTTATCACCTCGCAACACTAGGGTGAACGATTCAAGTACGCTGAACGTTATTCCTGGTCTCCTGAAACCACGCTCTAAACTACATGTAGGAGCTTTTAACGTTCAAACACTGTGCCAAATAGGACAACAGGCCCCCTTAGCTAGGACTTTAGAATCTCGCACCATCGATGTATGCTGCGTCTCCGAAACGCACATACAGGATCCGAGTAGCGTCATCCATTTGACCTAACCGTGTCAAAATAAAGAACCATCTCGACTCACGCTTCGTGTACCTGGAAGCCCTGATGCTGCTCTCCGTGGCCTCGCTGGTGTAGATATAGCATTGAGTCCTACGGCAGAACTAGCTCTCTTAGACTGGATCCCAGTAGACAGCCGTTTGTGCTCTGTCCAACTAAACGGAAGAGTAAGGACCGCCTATTTCTTGCAAATACTAACTTTAAGCATAAGGAAAAACATCTTTTGACATGGCGACCCCCGAATTCGTCCCAACGTTGGACCCAACTAGATCACATCGCTATCAGCCACCGATGAAGGGGCTCGATAGAAGACTGTCGCTTATTCTGGAGCACATGTGTAGATTCAGACCATGCTCTAGTGCGAGCACGTATCTGTCTGCGTCTTACTGGACGTAGGAAAGACACTGCAGGGAAACCTCTTAGGGTTTTACTTAATGACAGGCAAGCTAAGAATATATTTCAGGAACAACTGGAAAAACAGTTAGGCAGACATGTAAGTTGTGCCCACCCCGAGGCAAGGTGGAATGACATCCGAAAAGCTGTGAAAACAGCAGTGATATCCGCTAGTAAGGTAAACCATAAGGTTAGGGAGAAACGCTGGATCTCGGCAGCATCTACCGCACTGATTGATGCTCGAAGACTCATCCCATCTGGCTCTGAACATGACGAAGAGCGGAGTCAGCCTAAGCACAGGCTGATAAGAAACCTACGCAATGATCGCGAACATTGGTGGGTAGTGAAAGCAAGAGAGATGGAAAAGGCAGCGGCAATAGGTAACAGCAGACAACTGTTGAGACTTGTTACGGATGACAGTTCGCCATAAGCTCCTACTCGGCCAGTTGTGTTCGAGTAGAGAGCCTGTTTAAGGTTAATGTACTTCGTTGGTACTCCTCAGTGAAAAACACTGCAACAGAACCTCACGATCAACAACATTAAATGCCGCCTTAATGTCGAGAAATACTACGATTGTAGGTCGTCTGGATGTGTGTCTATGTTCTAGGGCCTGACGTAGTGTGAATATCTGCTCTACACAACCACATCCAGGTCAGCAACCAGCCTGATTTTCTCTAGTCTACTCTTCGTGAGCTTTAGTTAGACGTCGAAGTATTATTGAAGCTAATATTTTAGATACTAAATTAGTCAAACTGATTCCTCTGCGATTGCCACAAGAGGACTTTGTCCTTTCTTATAGGCTGGCACAATCAGTGATTGAGGCCAGTCAGACGAAGTTACGTCCAACTCCCAGATTCTCAGTTAATCTCACAGCTGATACAGAACCGCCATCCTTAAAAACCTCAGAGGCATTAGTCACCAGTCACTATTAATACATCCGAGCGCCTACCATCTTGGAAATCAGAAAGCTTTCTGTAAAACTCATCTGTGCTGCGGTCAGTGGGAGAGTGAGCAGAGACGACGAAGAGGCAAAGACGAGTATCCCTATCTTTTAGAGTCCTTACTCTTCCGTTTAGTTGGACAGAGCACAAACGGCTGTCTACTGGGATCCAGTCTGAGAGCTAGTTCTGCCCTAAGACTCAATGCTGGGGCGCAGATTCTTCGTCTATGCTTTACCTACTAACCCTCATGTCCTTAATCTGTATGTAGACACACTGTCGTATTGATAGGCTTCAGTCACTCTTTAGACTAGCTAATCACAATGTTTAAGTTTGCCTGAAGTGCGCATGCATCTGCGTCTCCTGTTGTCTCACCAGATTTTCACATCGGCGTATATTGGCATTGGGGGCTCAACTATACTTTGGAGTTCTTACATGCAGTCTAAAAAGTAAAGGATCCAATACGGAGTCTTGTGGTACTGAACTAGTTTCCATGAGGGGCATTTGGGATTGATTCTTACTTTCTGTCTACGACCTATCAAGAATTCTTCGATCCATTTCAGGAAATATCTGGCATGTTAGGGGTTGCTCAGTTTCACGAGTAGTCTGTTTTTTGACTCCTTATCACATGCTCTGTTGAAGTCTATGAAGAAAGCATCCATGGTAGACGATATATCTGGTAAGTCGTATAAAGGTGGACCGAGGTCCCTTAACTTACTCACGCCAACTAGATCAAAAATCACTGACTTATCACGATGTTATTCATAATTTTGGTGGTCCGACCTTATTTTTTCTCCCCTCTACAACTTATTACATGATTGGGCAATCCCCGAGTTCTCGAAATCAAAATGAATAGTTTTAAGTATTGATTCAACCACAAGAGTTTGTGGTGGGTCCCAGCAAAAGATCTTATCAAGGATACAACAATGCACAAAGTTACCGATGACATACCAAAAAGAATCATCACTGCAAACCTAAGTGTCTGTTTATGAGCAAGATGCAACAAATTACAGTTACAATACAAATGATATATTAAACGACAAAGTGATTACAACTGTTATGAAATGAATGTTACTTGTAAGCTGCTCTGTAAGGTAACAACCACAAATGAGTTGACTTGGTCAACAAGGTCTCTCTATGTAGTGGCACCAATGGTGTAATGAGAAAGATTAAATCCGACAATATTATTTGATAATAATCCGGTCTAAAACTCCAACGTAGTGTAGGATGGCCTAAAAGGATGTTACAGCACTATTACAATCTTCAATCAAATGCCGTGGCCAATAAAGCAGAAGGACGGACAGCCGATACAACTCAGTAAAAAAAGTCAAAGATTTTCAAAGGCGCCCGCCGTTTCGTTTTGACGACCTTGAATCGCCTGACAAGAGGCGATCATTCCGTATTTGAGTTGTTTAGGGTCTGTTTGGTTGTTGTTTTCCGCATTAATTAAGAAATGTCGAGAAACCGGTAAGTCTTAAATTTTTGTAGTCGTTTCTCCAGTTACTAAAGTATTATCTCAAGAAATACTTTTTAATAATTACTAAGTGCTGTTTGTAGTAATTCATGTTCAAATGGTTCAAATGGTTGAGGACGGAATAGAAGAAGCTTTCGCTTAACGGGCTTCCGTGTCTGATAGCAGTGGATCACCAATACCTCCAGGCAAGAACCTAGGTATATGAACGATAATAGAGGGAAAAAAAGAATTTGGTAAATCATAATAATATGTTATCCTTAGTCCTTAGGAATAAGTCAAGTTTTCTCTTAAAGGACTCCTGGGAGGTCGCTTGGACTAGCTCAGTCGGCAGCGAATTCCAGCACTTGACAACTCTAACGGAGTAGAAGTTGTGTCTGCAGTCTGTTCTGCTATGTAGGGTCTCCAATTTCTGGGTGTTACCTCTGAGGTTAGTGTTATGACTAAGCTTAAGAAGTTGTTTAAGGGGATGACCAGAAGTATTAAGGATACTATAAGTCATAAGAAGATCACCTCTAAGACGCCTATACTCTAACGGGTAAAGGTTAAGTGATTTGAGGCGCTCTTCATAAGGTTTGAATTTGAGACCCCGAACTGATTTCGTGGCTCGACGTTGTATACGTTCCAGAGTGACCTTATCCTTTTGGAGGGAGGGAGGAAATACTATGTTTCCGTACTCTAAGTGGGGACGAATAAAACTGTTGAAGATTATGAGGAAGGTTCTACCGTCAAACTGGCCAAAAATGCGCTTCAATGTTACCAGTGCAAGGTTTGCTTGAGAGGCGTTTTTGTCACAGTTCGCATACGATTTCAGGTCGTAGGGTACCAACACTCATAAATCTTTTTCAACTTGGGAAACTTCTAGAGGTGAGTTACCTAAGTTATAACTATAGTCTGCAACATGTCTCAGATGGACTACCTTGCACTTTGAAGTGTTGAAGGTAAGTCCGTTGTCGTCTGCCCAA
The DNA here is from genome assembly GCF_000237925.1 of Schistosoma mansoni. Classification (NCBI taxonomy): domain Eukaryota; kingdom Metazoa; phylum Platyhelminthes; class Trematoda; order Strigeidida; family Schistosomatidae; genus Schistosoma; species Schistosoma mansoni. The sequence continues at coordinate 28,821,091 of NC_031495.1, forward strand.
CTTTGAAGTCGAGTCAGATCCTCCTGCAGAACTAGTATATCATTGTGAGTACGTATCTCTCTCCAAAGTTTCACATCATCAGCAAAAAGCAATAAATCAGATGAAACTTGTTGAGGAAGATCGTTAATATAAATCAAGAAGAGAAGAGGTCCTAGTATTGAACCCTGGGGGACCCCACTAGGACATTCCATAGCCTGAGAGAGAGTGAAGTTAACCCTGACCTTAAAATGTCGGTTTTCTAGGTATGAAGTGATCTAGTCAATTAAAGGGGGTTTTATACCCAATCGTCCAAGCTTCTTGATAAGACATGCATGGTTGACCCTATCAAAAGCTTTTGAGAAGTCCAGGTAAATGACGTCAACCTTCCCCTTGCGATCAAGGATGGTTGTCCATTTATCCACCGCAGTCAGCAGGTTGGTCGTACAAGAATGACCTTTTCTGAAACCATGCTGTTGAGGCGAGAAGGACTTTGAGGATGATAAGTGTTCTAGTATGCCGTCGAATACTAGGGATTCCATAATTTTTGAAGGTATGGAGAGAAGGGCCACTGGTCGGTAGCTTGAGGGTTCACTGCGTCGACCTCCTTTGAAAATTGGTGTGATGTGGGCCAGCTTCCATATTTCCGGTAGTTTGCCTCTGCTTAGCGAGTGTGCAAACATCACGCTAAGTGGTGTCGCCAGGATTGAAGCTGCTTCCCTCAATACGGCGGAATGAACCATGTCCGGACCAGGAGAAGTGTCTTTTTTTAGGTTCTGCAGTTTACGGAGCACCAAGTCAGCACTCAGGTCCACTTCGGAAAGTCCCGTACAGGTGCAGGTGAAGCTTTCGTCAGTATGGTTGATGTGGGTCAGTTGGAATGTCCGGGAGTAATGTTCAGCCAAAAGGTTAGCGGCATCACTGTCGTTGTTGGTCGGGCCATTAGGACCAAGCAGTTGGGAAACTCCAGTTTTGCCTTGTCGAAGAGAAGCTGCATAACTGAACAAGCTTTTCGGATTGGAGACGAATCTATCGATAAGCTTGGTCTGGAACTGAAGCCTGTCTTCTCTTATTGCCTTTGTGCATGTGTTCCTTATATGTTTGTATTGCCTGTACGCGCCGTTGTTATCCGTTCGTTTATATTCAGCCCAACAGTGCCTTTTGCGGCTTAGCAAACGACGAGTGCGGTTCTTGATGATTGCAGGTTGCTTGTAGCTTTTTGGGACCATTTTAGGAACTGAATGCTCAGTAGCACATAAGATCGTGTGCAGTAAAAAATCCCAATGAGCATCCACTTCAATTTCAGGGCGAACATTCCAATCCACCTGTTGAAGATAGTCCTGTAAAGCTAACACATTCAACCGTTTGAAGTTCCAGCGCTTGTTGCTAGTAGGATATCGTAGCTCCGTCTTGCTGACAAAGCTGAATGATAAGACGGCGTGGTCACTTTTGCCCAGGGGAGCCAGGATTGAGAGGTCGTCAACTAGGAATTCTTCGTTTGTGAATACCCAGTCTAAGCTTGACGGCGTCTGACTGTTTCTCCAACGGGTTGCCGACTTCACATTTTCAAATAATCCCAGGTCGCCGATAAGGTTGAAGAACAGAGCTTCAGTAGAGTTGGCACCACCAATGTATGTATGTTCCACGAAGTTGATTCTAGGGAGATTGAAATCCCCTAGAATCAGGATATGAGAGAATCCAAGACGCGTAGAGCGAGTTAATCCTTCCAGCAGACGTTTGTCATATTCGATGTCGGCAGTGGGCTTCCTGTAAACGACCCCAACTAGGCACCTCGAGGTGGTAGATAATCTTACTGAGCACCATACTGACTCGTCAAGATTGTGAAACTCTTGATTGTGAAGTTGGTGCGCATCCAGGCATGACCGTACGTATAGTGCTACCCCACCCCCCATTCCTGTTTTTCTGTCGTTGCGAAATAAAGACATCCCAGTTATTGCTAACTCTTGGTCCGTAAACTGAGACGTTATCCAAGTTTCGGATATTCCTATCAGATGGGCATCATTAGCGTTGCTAAGTTCACGTAGCTCATCCATTTTGTTTGGCAAGCTCGCGGCGTTCGTGTATAGGCAGTTTATGCTTTCAATTTGGAACGCGTGAGCCTCTTCTTGTTTGTCTATATGAGCCGTGTGTGAGTGGACAGGTAGCCTACCTATACGATGTTTACCGAGTTGGTAGTCCCTGTCCTTTACACGTTTTTTTTATGATCAAGACAGTCCACGAGTGGAATTGTCAGCTCCAGCTTTCGTTTGTGCTTGATCCTGCTGTCGTGGGGCCTATCCGGATGCATATGGATGCCAGTTGGCAACCGACGTCTATTGGCACGAAATGCTTCCAGAGTTGCAGCCGCCATGTGGGAGGAGGGGAAGGTTATCTTCAGCAGCCGGGGACTAGAGTCTCCGTCTCTCTTGGCCAGTCTCATTACCTGTTGGGTCAATATGTTCTTGAGTTTTAAGGAATGCTTGATGAATTTCCATTCCCGAATATCAGAGTTTGCTTGAGCTGGGTCCGTATTTTCCGGCACACCTTGCACAATGATATTTCGTCCACGGAAGAACGCCTCACGAGATTCCTTAGGGATGTTCCGGATGAGATTTCGTTCAGAATACGGTATGTCGGGCAGTATTCTTACGTTCCCATCGGACCTCAGTAAGTGACTGGCTAGTAGGACGTCCTCTACGTCGGAGGCATTCTTAAGTGTAACACGAAGCAGCCTCGGGTGGTTTAGGTGGTTAGAGTCCTTCCCCCGAGTGAGCCGTGTGACGGTCAAAGGCTCTATTCTAGGGAGTTCCAGCCTCTTGATTAATTCTCCCCAGAGCATCCTGTCGTTTTTGTCCTGCAAACTGAGAGGAAGGTCGGGGTTGTCAAGAAGGTTCATGATTATGACAGAGTCGTCACGAACCGCAATTGATTTCCCAGGTTTTCCAAGGCGTCTAGGTTTGGTATCTTGTTGTTTGGATGTCGAGGCGCGTTTTCGATTCCTGGGCTCAGTGATGACCGGGCGGACAGTCTTGGGTGTAGACTGTGCGGCCAAAGCATCAATTGATTTACGCACGATACTTGGGACGTTCAGTTTCGGAGGGGACGCTTGGGCTTTATTACTCCTGTTAACGTGAGTCCATCCACCTACAGGATTTTTAGGAACCACTGTCTCATTCAAGGACCGTTCCCCGGGGGACCCAAGTTTACTGAGGGAGTCGATGACAGTCGATGTTAGGATGGTGCTGAGTTTCAACACATCATCACTCGTGCTGTTAACAGCACCGTCGATATCCGACCTGTCAGTATCCTTTTTCTTATTTGCCCTATGCGTTCCAGCTTTGTTACCCGTCATGATGATATCATTTACCGAATTCTCAGACAACTTATCTCTCAGACCTGTCAGTAAAGTAATGATAGTACCCAACATAACTACCGTATCGGTGTTGCAGGTAACACATACCCACCTACGATCAGACTTGCTGAGTCTGCTATAGGCTGCTGCTGTTAGATCTGTACATGCTTCATGGAACCAACCTTTACAGTTGTCACATTGCATGCCAGATGTAACGGCAAAACGGCAACCAGGTCTCTTGCATGAATTTTTCATGGCTAGTGATTTAGACTGTCTTAAAAATATAAGCAGTAAATTTAGGACCGATAAAAAAACACACAGTAAACAAAAACTATCAAAAATGTATAAAAACAGTTAACGATAAGCTAAAGCTAGCCTTTACGTGAAAACTATAAAAAAAAACCGGTAGTGAGCTGAGGCAAAACCACAGTTAACTATTAATTTGAGTGAAACACAAAAAAGAAGTAATCTACCGAACGTATAGCTCAGAATAGATTCTTTGGATTGGATATGATACTTTTGTTGCGTAAGAACACAGCAAAAGTTTGAGAAATGTAAATCACGTTAGGACTAAACTTCCCGTTCGAATAGCCAGTGGACTTGAGCGAGGCTTTTCAACGCATAATACTGAACAAGCGTTTCGGAAGCTGGATTGAATCTGATGGTGTTTTAAAGGAGTTCCGAAAGGTATGGAAGAATAATTCTATCCCTTCTCAGAATAGCCATGCTCATTACACTCACGGCGAAGGTAATCTGTTGAAGGACATAAGATACTCTCACTCATTTCAACTTAGTAGGCCATTTATTTAATGTGTCTTATCAACGCTAGGTCGATCTGCAATAAAAAGACGGACTTAGCTCTGTTTGTATTCATATATCAACCATCGCTTATAATGGTATCTGAATCATGGACTAACAATAATATTTCCGACCTAATTATATCTCTTGATGACTATTTCCTATATAGAAGTGATAGATTGAAAGGACGAGGCGGAGAATGCCTTATTTATGCTCACTCTACCTTAAACTCACTACTATGCGATATGCCTGAACTAAACAAACTGAAGGACTCGGTGTGGATTGTTTTAAAGCCATCAAATTCCATTACCTTACTGTTCGGCTGTGTCTACCAGCAACCTAAAGTGGCAATAGGTGAAATAGCAGTATTATCAGAGGTATTCACACCAGCATCATCCCTCCCATTCACAGGCAAGCTCATTTGTGGAGACTTCAATATGCCTGAGATTTCTTGGTTTCCAGTCAAGGCTCCGAAACGTTATGATTCATTTATTGAATGTCTAGAACTAGGATAGAGGACTTAATATGTTAGTAGCCCTACCAGACATCAAAATATCTTGGATTTAGTCTTTACCAGTGGCCTCACCCCCAATACTGTGTATATTGGAAAAACGTTTCCAGGTAGTGATCATAACGTTGTCGTATGTAGCCTGAATATAAAAAACACAACCGGTAGACGTAAAAATGCAACCCTTCGTAGAAACTATAGCAAGGTTGATTAGAATAACTTCCACAATTACCTAGGAAGTACTGATTGTGGAACTTTCTTTACTGCAAACAATACTGACACACTAACCAATATATTTTATCACAACATCAGAAGTATCATCAACAAAATCACACTTTTAGAATACTGGAGACCTAAGTTCTCCGAAGATCTGTATATGCCGGTCAGTATACGAAGACGTCTGCAAAGACATTGTACTCGATTCCACAACTTTAATTACTTTTCCGCTTTAGTAACGATGATTCAAATACTTGTCTGAACAGACGCAATAAGTACACAAAAACAGTCGAACAGAAAAAACGTGCTGTCGGACTTAATAATAACCCCTCTGCACTCACCGTACTCTTTCAAAATAAACCTAAACGTCCTAAATCGAGAGGGAACATATTTATTAAAGACAAACAAGTATACGAAGATCCTAAACTTGTTACCAAACTATTTTTGAACACTTTTGTACCTCGTTAACCGATGAAAAACCATTAAATGATTCAGAACTAATCCCAGCACCTCCCTGTGAGATAACTAATGTAGGCTTCAATGTGCAAAATATCTCTCAGGCAATTAGTACACTGAAACACTCCTACACTGATGGACCAGATGGTATTCCGGCTAGCATGCTAAAACGTGGGTGCGATAATATGTGTTTTATTACTCAAACTATTTGCGATATCACTCTCTACAGCGCATTACCCTACTGCCTGGAAAACTACACACATCATTCCCAAAATTAAAGCAGGACCTGAAGCAAATGTTGAAAATTACCGACCCATAAACATAACTTCAGTGGTGTCTAGAGTGATGGAGAAAGTAGTTAAGGCGGCGTTAGTCCAACATGTAATTACTAATAATCTCATCTCGGTCTCCCAACATGGATTTCTTAGGTCCAGATCATGTGATACATGCCTAGTAGACTATATGTATGATATAACTCTGAAGCAAGACAATGAACTCCTTGTATCAGTCATACCGGCAAAAGTATGCTTTATTGTGGAATAGTTTGCCAATACCTTTCCGTAATTGTGACACTTTTACCAAACTTAAAAGGCTGATAATCTTCTTACTAGGCTCTAAAGAGCTTCATCAACTGTTCCTTGAACTCCCGCCCATTAATGGGACACTTTATTATGGACCACCTAATATCTAGACGGAGCAAGAATATAACGAACCCCATTGTTGTTAATATGAGTATAACCAAATTACAGAACACATTCTTTATCCTCTCCTACTATTCATTGATTATTAATCATGTCCTTCTGCTCCTAACCCTCACTTTCAGATTCCGAATCTCTCTAATGGTTAAAACCACACTGTCCTACCTAAGTGTCATGTCTTTTTATTTTTTCTATTACAAGCCGACATACAACTCACTAATCTTGATGATGCTGATCAACTAAGGCCGATTAAAAGAAGCTCGAAATGTCCAAAGTTCTTGTGAGTTATCAATGTCTTGTGTTTCCGGCCCTGAAAATTTTACAATCTTCTACTCTTTCATATCCTTTAATTTGTTATTAGTTCTTGCCATCTCGTAACCACATATAGTCTGACCTGTCTCTTATAACTTATACCATTAGTTATCTTCATAGCAGAATTTACTTACGTCTGTTACTCCCAATGGAGCATAGGCCGCCGACCAGCATTCTCCAACCCACTCTGTCCTGGGTCTTCTTTTCCAGTTCTATCCAGTTTTGTTCATTCTTTTCATGTCTGTTTCTATTTCTCGGCGCAATGTGTTTTTTGGTCTTCCTCTTCTCCTTTCGCCTTCATAGCAGTATGATATAATAAATGGATGTCTAACCCATAATACAAATGCTTTAGCCACTTCATTCCCTTGTACCATGGAACTAGTAGATACAGTGTATTCCAGCAATGGGCCTTGATTAAAGCTATATTCATACATACCACAAACGTAAGAAAGCCTATCATAAAAGGAGGGAGGGTGGCGTTACTGACCAGCAAATATGATGGTGGGGAGATAACTTCAATCAACCCGTGTCCGTAGGGCGGAGCATGTTAAACTGCGGCTCCTTATGACAAATGAGATGTCACGAACCAACGGTATTGATGTTGACTTATCTATGCAAAATACCTTTTTAAATCGTGTTTAAAACACTGGGTTGGTTCCATCTCCTACCGAGTAATCCTCTTACAAGCAAACTAAACAAATCGCTAAAACAAAGCCTGCTCCATACTCTATAAGTTCCAAAAGAGAGACAACCATGTGTATATTAGAATACTGTAAGGATCGGTCGTGCATAGGCCGAACTGCGACACTACGGATCATCGTGGAACAACTAATCGAGTGGAACTCGTCACTATACATTAACTTTATCACCTATGAGAAGGCGTTTGACAGTGTGGACAGGAGAACATTATGGACTCTTCTTCAACACTATGGAGTTCCTCAGAAGATTGTCAACATTATCCAGAACCCATACGATGGACTACAGTGCAAAGTCGTGTATGCAGGACAGCTGACAGATGCATTTCCAGTAGGGACCGGAGTCAGACAAGGCTGTCTATTCTCCCCCTTCCTCTTCCTTCTGGTGATTGACTGGATTGTGAAAACCTCAATATCTTAGGGGATGCACGGAATACAATGGACATCTCAGAATTAACTAGAGGATTTGGACTTCGCAGATGACCTAGCCCTCCTCTCTCATACACACGAACAAATGCAGATGAAGACCGCAAATGTAGCAGCAGCCTCCGCATCGATAGGCCTCCACATTCACAAAAGAAAAAACAAGATTCCCTCGACGCAATTCTGAAAACTAACAAATCAGTCGTGAAAAAAACGGTTAAACTTCGTTATCAGTATCAATTTCGATAAGTAAATGAAATAGCAGCTGATAGGATGTACCTATAACTGTCTTACTTGTTGTAAACAATGCTCTTCATTTTCTAACCCTTCTAGAATTCCATCGAGGTATTTGGTATTATTAAACAAACTGCAGGTACCAAAAAAACGTATTCAAGAACTTTAATTAGCAACATGAAATCTGAGAAAAATGCAATTACAACGTTCATAATGCTATTATCAGTTCACTGTTTACATACAATAATGAAGTAACTGGTAATCACTATTTAGATTTTACTCGCCGACAGGCATTAAAACTTTGTCTATGATTTGGTCAGTGATTGCGGATTCTGTTAAAAGAAATTTATTTGTTAAACCTATAACAGACATCAAAACTAGTATTAACCACGACGTGTTTTAGTTACCATGCTCAGAACAAACACGCATCGCTTTACTTGCGAAGAATATTTGGCTAATTTATGTGGCACCCACAGTAATGTTATGCACAATTCCTGCAAATGTTCAGAAGGCGAGCAAAAAAGGCTTTCGTGCCTTATAGGTAACCCTCGTGCTATTGATAGAAGAAACCAGAGAAGTAGTGAATAGGTCTTTATTTCGATCTTCGCGCAGTCACAGTGGAGCGTGGGATTATCTGTTCAGACAAACAAAGGCTCTCAACATTCAATATAAGATAATAGGGAATATAACGCTTACAAAAGGTAAGGAAGTGAATGAATACTTGAACAATACTGTTTTAGCATATGCTTGGTTGTTTGGGGTCAACTCTTAGCCAACCAACCTGTGCTGTTACAAGGCCATCAACGTCAATTGTTACTCATATAATTTTTCTTTCTCAGATACCTTACGTAATAATATATCAGTCCAGTCGAAAACGATGATACTTATGATGGATAGGACTGTTTACAGCTGTATATTAGTAAGTTATTTAATATTCATAAATAGTTCAACTCTCGGTTGCTTCAGTCCACAATTTAAAAACAACTACTAACACTCATGTTCATCACAACCATAATTAGTGAGGTGAGTCATATGTAAATGATTTTAGAGCTCATTTTTGCTTGAAGCTCTGATTTCGGTCTAATTTTAACTTGATAAATGGTGGACTTCACTTGCCTGAGTTTGCGTTGTTACAAATAACCAAATCGTGTTGACTAAACATTCACCCGAGTTATGAGCAACATACACGCCAAGCTACTAATAGACCGGAGTAAACGCTACGTAACAAGCACGAAGATCACGGAAATTGATGTGTGACGGCAAAAATGTTGTGAATAGCTGATAAATAACGACATCCAAAATATTCCACAACATGTAACATATAGGCGAGGACCAGTGGTATGACTTTTCGACCAGGCCGCAGATGCAGTTTTTGTTTTCAACAATCGCGGTAGTGTGGTTGTATGCAACCAAACAATTATATCCGTTTCATTAACATTGACACAGAGAAACAATAGATCGTGAATATAAATGTGACTACATATAGTGTGACAAACAAAAAAAGGATTTTTATGTCGTGGTTTCAAGAATCATTAAGTATACTTATCACAGTAAGTTATTTATCAGGGTGTGTGGTGTTAGCATACGTTGAAAGGTCACCTAAACTCTTTCTGCGTCAGTTCTTGTGCACTGATTACTTATCGGAATTCTAGTGGGAGAACGTTTGTGGCTTGTGCATCGTCAGGAGTTTGTTCACTCATGTTTAACCACTACTCTTCAAATAGAGGGTAAGATCCCAAGTACACCCACTTTGATTTCACATTGTTTAAATAGTTTGTAACTCTTCCCCCAAGCTGTACCTACTTACCTTTGTATCTTTAATGTGTATGTAGACACACTTGGGTACGTTGACGGTCGTCAGTCATTTTTTAGACCAGCTAATCAGAACATCCTTGTCTGTTTGTAGTTAGGGTTATTTATTCGTCCTTGGCTTTTTTACTTGCCTGCTGTTTCGTCTGATTTGTCCCGATTCTGTTTGTTTCGCAAACTAGTTATAGTAGTACACATAGACAGCTATAACAAGCAAAAAATATTCACAAAGTCTGTAAGAGAAGGTAGAATTGATTATCAGATAAACCTAATCTACAAATTTGTCCCTTATCCGTAAAGCTTATTCCTCCATTAAGCCTCTCTCCAATAAGCCGAAACTGGACTTTCCAAGTTGTTAAGTCCTCATGGCCCAACCAAAGATGATGGTGATGTCGAAAAGCTTCTTGAGGGACATTTAAACCGTAACATACAAAACACATCGACCGGAGCTTCACCTGCAACTGAACACGACTCTCAGTGGTAAACCTAAGTACCGTCTTGCTGAATCAGAAACTGAAGCATCTAAAAAAAGACACTTCTCCTGACCAGGATATGATTCATTCTGCTCTATTGGAAGAAGCAGTTTCAATCTTGAGGTGCGGTCCCGTAAAACTGAAAGCTGATTCACATCGCATCAATGTTCAAAGGAGGTTGACAGCAGAGCTGACAGCAGATAGTGCTTCTCTTAATAACCGCGTAAGTTAGGAAGTCTATGACATACGATGGTGACCAAGACGACTCAAAATTCTATTCATAATAACAGCATGGTTCCAGGTAGGTTCACTTTTGTATAACCAACCTGCTGGCTGTAGTGGACTGATGAACAACCGTCCTTGATCACAAGAGAAAGGATGATGTTGAAAATACAACAGGTATTTCTAGTTTAACAACACTTCAACATGTAACACCTATAAATGAATTGTGCTCATCCAGTGAAGTCAAAAGTCAGAAGTGAGAAGGTTCGAAGACATATTTGATAAGCTATCAACATATCGAGAAATGATTGATCTAACTGGCTAGCGGTTGCATGAGAAGTTGAGCACGGCGTTTCCACCCGCATTCAGCTAGGTGAGCCCATTAAAACTGATATGGTCAGCATGCAATGTCAAAGACATACAGAGCTATTGATTTTGGAGATTTATTTACCGCTACAATGTCATACACCATGACTTCTCAAAAGCTTTTTATAGGATCCATCATTTACGTCTCATCAAAAAAGTGTAACAGTGAGACATTTTGTCAACATCAATTGTTTGGCTTGCTTTATATACAAATAATCGACTTTAAGGGTTAGAGTAAACTTAGCTTTTCTCATGCTGTAAGATCCAAACCTAGATTCCAATAGGTCCGGATGTGGCCGAATAACGGTGGAATAGCTTTATAGACTCGTGACCCAAATCAAAATCAGAACAAGGTGTTTTGGGTAACAACGGTTGTAAATTTCATCATATATACAAATGTACAAATTTACCTAAACAAATATTACCATCCGGCTATTCAACCAACAATTTATACCAAAATATTCAATCTAAACTACAATGAATAGCAAAGTGGTAAGAAATATATGAAAATTACCGAAAACACCAAAAGGTGAGTGTTATTCTATCCTTTCTGGATAGATCAAGTAAGATTTCGTTTGAGCGGCTGTTCTATAACACAAGGTGTTTCAATTTCTGGGAAAGTGCTCCAAATTACAACCAAAAATGCACGATCCCAGTCAAAATCAAACCGCACAATCAAAGAGCGAGCAGAAAATATAGCAGCCGCCAGAATAATAGCAATTAAAACAAACTAGATACAGTTCAGTAAGGAACATAGAGACTCAATAAAAAACGATAGTAAAACCAAGAAAATTAAACGTTACAGTCTTAATTAGCATCAAAAAAGTTAACAATATATACAAATAAAGAAAACGTAAGGAAGAAATCACAAATGTATGTATGGAGGGATTTTCACTTTCAAAATGGATCTAACACATGCCACAAAATGACTTGTTACGGTCTACTAGAACTAAGAACTATGACCTTGAAGATGTCACAAGTATTGTAGTTTGCCAACACCTTAACCAACAAAACCTGTATATGAATCGTGCCCACTCAGTAAAATCAAAAATCAGAAGTGAGGAGGTTGCAAGACGTATTTGATTGGTTATCAATATATCGAGAAATGACTGATCTAAACTAGCTAGCTACCGCGGGAAAAGTTGAGTACGGCGTTCCAACTCGTGATCTGGTGCGAAGACATGGCCGATCGTCTTTAGCCAGGTTAGTTCATTAAAACTAATGTTGTCAGCATTCAATGTCAAACATTTACTGATCTATTGATTTTGGGGATTTAATTACCGCTAAAAAATCGAAGTGGATAGAGTTTCCTCCTAAATACTCTGCTTTGATCCGATCGATACTGATGCCATTGTTAGTGCCGTTCTTATCGACTATATAGTACTTACGTTCGCGTTAAAGAACTCTGAAGGGTCCTTCGTATACCGATCGTCTTCAGCCATGCTAGTCCATTAAAACTGATGTGGTCAAGATCCAATGTCAAACATTTACTGAGCTATTGAAGTTGGGCTTTTATTAACGGCTACAGATCACTCCTCCCTAGTGGGGCGGTGATGACCCTATGACGTGGCCAGCCAGATTTCTAAACCCAACGAGTTTGAGGTTGATAAACACTCTTCTGATAGCTTGCTATGTTTAGCAGCGTCTAATCGTCTTTCCTTACAATAAATAACCATGTAGTACAACATAGTAATAAGGAAACAAAGGACAATTAAAATTTCCGTTTCTCGTAAAATTTATCGCTCTTTTTATCATCTCTGCCAGCCGTCCTGGAAAAGAAAAAGAAAATGTAAGTGCATGTCTAAATACACTCGCACGCGCGTAAAGACACAAGGCGGGCGAAAAAGTTAGATAAACTCACACACCCGAGATGGCGTAAAAGCGATTTCTGAAGGACTTTTTTTAAAGAAAAAAAATAAATATACACATATTGGCAAAAAATTGTTTGTTTTTGGAATAAATGTATAAGTATAAGCATATTAAACTTTTTATTACATATAATACAAAAGAAAATCGAGATAAAGCAAAATGTTAACTAGTGTCTTACAAGAAATAGTCGATACAACCTCTTCCTCGATCAATTTTTATACAAAACCTCTCTTAGAAAACATCCTCTGATTCTTTCTTTTGCCAACGATGTGAAACTTTGAGGAGACGTGTGCAACCAAGATTATAAGTTGGCACTTTAAAAGGATATGACTTGACTTCAAATTTGGGTGAACAAAAGCGGACATACATTTGACACTTCAAAGTGTAGATTAGTCCATTCGAAACACGTTGCAAACCACGAATAAAACTTGAGTAAATCATCTTTAGAGCTCTCAGAAGTTGAAAAACATCTAGTAATGTTGGTTCCTATTGTCTGAAGTCTCAAGTTACATAAGACAAAATGTTTTTCTAGGTAATCCTGTTCTGGTAACGTTGAAACTCTTTTTTTACTCAGTCCTGAACAGTTTTGTTTTGTTCGATTCAGAGAGTAAAAATATAGTGTTGAAATCCTAATTAAACTCAGTACAAACACCAAACTTGGGGGTAACACCCAGAAAATTGGTGATACAGAATGGTGAAATGGGCTGTAGGCACACGTTTCATTCTATGCACTAGTAAAATTCTGGAATTCGCTGCCGGCTGAGGTGGTCCAAACATCGTCCCAGGAGTTCTTTAGGAGGAAACCGGACACGACAGAAGGACTTGGGACAGTATTTCAGTATGATTTACATATAATTTTCTTTTTATTATTAAATATACTTAGGTCTCTACCTGAGGGCACTTGCGGCCCTCTACTGACAGATGATAAAGCTGATCAACCGAAAGCTTTTTTATTCTATACAGGAAGGGTCAGCGATTTCGTACGCGTCGTGATTATCTCTGCTTTTGTGTATTTGTTGCATCGAAAAGCATTCTTGGTCTACTTCAACTTGATTTATTTCGGTTAAGATTTGAAATTTTGCTAAACTTTGTCTTGTGGTACCTCCTTTCTCATTGACTCTGATACTTGTGTCCCTATTGTGATCATATTGTGTTTTAAACTGTAATCTGATTACAATTGTTGGCAGTACTTACAAATACGGAAAGCTGAACTGCTTATTCCCCGTGGATGAAGGGATGCAGTATGATGAAAGTAAAAAGTGGTTCCATAAGATGTATGCCCGTCTTAGTCCGGCTGCGTACAAAAGGTGCTCTAAGCCTAATTCGCATTGGCTTCGCATTTTCTGCTGTACAAATAGGACGTTAGTAATCCAGGAGGCTATCAGCCTATTAGCATCGACCTACAAAAAGAAAGATAGTGGTTGCGCTGGTAACACAAGTACTGACAGTGAAGAATGTGTCAGTGTTGTCGGTGCTGTCAAACGGCACGTTAAACACCCCACTGTGATTGACGGAAAAGTGAAATTTCCCTCAAAACTAGCGAGGTGAGGAGCGCCACTTAATATTGAGATGGGTAGTCATGCATCTCTAATGGAAATTAAGACACAGATAAAACTGTCACCGTCCCAAATAGTTCCGGTGTGGCCGTCTTGAGTGATGAAAAATGGACGGCAGTATGGAGAAAAAGAAGAGAAAATAAGCTATAAGTAATACGCACTCGGTTGGCAAGTCATTGGTGAACTCGCATTCTGAGTTACACAATATACTACTAAACTCTGATATTGTTGCAAAACTCCACCCTAGCATGACTGAGAATTTAATCGCATCGAATATTATTGTGAGTAATTCGCTGGCGTTAAACGATCCAGATCCCAAATTAGACACGTGCATGATTTAGAGAAGACCGGAGAATCTATCCGTAGCACCTTACCAGATAACTCTAAAGGAGTTCATTGTGATTGTGGCGGCTTGTTGATGAACTCTGTAGTTATTGAAGAGGTGCTGTCTTAATACAACTTCAGCACCTCAAATTTAATGAGTACAGTGGTCATGATGATATTCATCCTAGGATTATGAAAGCCCCATCAGATGTAATTGCTGAACCTTTGGCGAGGCAGTCCAGATTGCCGTGATAATTAGTCCGGTGTATAAGGCTGGGAGTAGAGATTTAGTTGGTATCTATCGACCCGTTAGCTTAACTAGTGCATTTGTAAATCTGACGGAGAAAAAGAAAATGGAAAAAGGCTAAAGGTAATACGCACTTGGTTGGCAAGTCACTGGTGAACTCGCATTCCGAGTCACTCAATGCACTACCGCGCTCTGATAGTAAGTTAGAACACCACCCTAGCTTGACTGAAAAGAGCTTAATCTCACCAAATATTATTATGTGTAAATTACAAGAGTTAGGCGATCCAGATCTCGAAATTAGACACGCCCATGATTTAGAGAAGCTCGGAGAATGTATCCGCAGCATATTGCCAGATAACTCTAGAGGTGTTCAGGTCGAAAATTGGTTACAACAGTAAAAGGGCCGTTGACAGTGTTCAACCCCGACCATGTTGACTTCTTAAGGTAATCCTAGGGTCAGAGAAACAACGTGATCTTCTGTTAAGTAGCGCTCATAGTCACGACAATTCTGACATTCGAATTAGACCGGATATGTCTTTTGAAGATAGAATAAAAAGGTAGACATCACTAGCCGAACTAGAAAACCTTCGACAAAACGGTGAGAATAATCTCCGATTGGTGGGTTTTCGAATAATCAGGTCTTCGGAGCGAATGCTATCAGGGCCTGTGCGGATAGGTCGTTCTCCCTAGGAGTTTTATATGCCAACGCTCGTAGTCTAAGACATAAAATCTATGATCTAGGAGCATCAGTTGACAAATTAAGGCCACTCATTGTAGCTGTGACGGAAACTTGGTTAGTCCATGACTTCGATATTATCCCAGAATTACCCGTATACCATTGCCTAAGAAGTGATAGACATTGACACAGGAAAGGAGGTGGTGTCCCTCTATACATAGCCAATAATATAAATGTCCGCTCCTCCGTTTACGAATCGCATGATAGTAGAACTAGTGAAGTCATTAGTCGTGAGCCCACTATCGGATGTTGTACATTTGTACTTGGTGTAATCTATCGCAACCCAATCTGCTTAGCTGATGACTTTATTTTAGAGCACATTCGGTTATGGAGTGCAAATAACAGATGATTGATATTGGGAGACTTCAATACACCGGACATCAGTTGAACTGAGATGACCACGACAGGATCAATAAACTACTTTGATAGTCGGTTTCTGGTAACAGTAGTGGAGCATGCATTAGTACGACATGTATCCCAAACTACACGTTTTGGTGCAAACCAAGGTTGTTCTCTGTTGGACTTCGTAATCACTAATGAGACTGAGGATATTGCCAACCTATATAGCCTTCCCCCGTTAGTAAATAGTAATCACGCAGTTTTATCATTCACGTTTAGAGCTAGCGACATGATATACGATCAGATTAAGCCTCACCCAGACATATGGAGAGCTAATATACCAGCCATTCAGGAGTGTGCTGCTAAGATGGATTGGTCATTAGATACTAGCTCATCAGTTGAAGAGGCGTGGTCTATATTTAAAGGCAAGTTTAGTACAGTCACGTCCCCGTTCATACCATACTTGGTACCACCTAGACCGAATAATAGTCCACCATGGATAAATGAACAAGTCAAGAAACTTCTTAGGCGTAGGAATAAGCACTGGAATATGTTCATCTCTACTGGCTTAGAACAATACAGATCCAGTTATTGTAAGATCAGGAATACTTGTAAGGCGTTAATTAGTAAGACTAGACGGTCATATGAAAAACAATTGGTCATGGATTGTGAATATAGTCCGAAACGGATATTCTCGTATATAAAGAGGCGAACTCAGAGAAGTGATGGAATGCCATCACTTTGGTACAAGAAAATCCGTTAATACTGGCAAGAAATGATATCGAAAAAGCTGAAGCTTTATCGGAATATTTCAGTAACTGTCAGTTACTGTCTTAAGACTACTTCAGCATCTCAAACCTGATAAGTCCAGTGGTCCTGATTATATTCATCCTAGGGTTATGAGGGCCCAAACAGATGTAATTGCTGAACATTTAGCGATGATGTTTGATATATACCTGCGGCAGTCCAAATTGCCCAGAGACTGGAAAGACGCGATAATTAGTCCGGCATATAAGGTTGTAAGTAGAGATTTAGTAAGTAACTACCGACCCGTTAGCTTAACTAGTGTAGTTGTGAAACTGATGGAAAAGATTATTCGTCTGGCTGTTATAAACTATGTGGAAGGACATGATCTTTTATCCAGGGAACAACATGGTTTTCGGAAAGGCCTATAATTTTTGACGAATTTTCTCACTGTAGGAGAAGATTGGGCTGAGGCAAAAGATCGAAATATTCCTGTAGATGTGATTTTCATCTATCTAAGTAAAGCCTTTGATAAGATCTCCCATTCTGATCTTAAATTAAAACGTGAAAGTTTGGGACTTCATTATACAGTCATAGACTGGATAAGTGACTTTCTTCATAACAGGAGACAAAGGGTAAGAGTTTATGGAGCTCTCATCGTGGGAACCTGTAAAAAGTGGAGTTCCCTAAGACACAATGCTCGGCCCTATTCTCTTTTTACTCTATGTAAGTGAACTATCAACTGTAGCTAAGTAATCCATCCTACTCTTCGCCAATGACATAAAGATTTGGAGACCCATATACAGCATATCAGATAAAATAGTATTACAGGATGATCCTAACTCATTGGTGGCATGGATGGACGAGTGAGTAGGGCCAGTGAAATGTCACTGAACCCTAGCCAAATCATCCGGCAGTTGGGTCACTGAATATGTAACACATCATCGATTCCTGTCAAGGTCAAGGACAGTCAACGGGCATCAGTTAATCATACGCCATGAACTGGCCCATGCGGCAGTGGTTCTACTTTCGCTTGTATCTACTTTAACAAATATATTCTTGTAATAACGTGCTTTGTGTTGTACAGTCTTCAGAGCATCCATGGTCCCTTGATACGTCGATGGGGCAATCCACGTAAGGTGCTGGTCGCAAGGTGTGACCTCGAAGTTAGCTTATTCGTTACACCGTCCCAGTCTAACTCGAGTAGGCCTCCAATCTTTCGACATAGACCATCAACGTTGATGGCCTACAGGTGATCACTGGGAGTGAATCCTAACAAGAGTGTGGTATTTCAACTAAATAACTACGATGATTCGTATTGCTACACAATATGTGGATTTGTGGTACCCAAAGTAAGAAACTATAAAGATTAAGGAGTCATACTAAGAATTGACCTTAAAAAAACCACGCACTCTAAAACTGCTGCTGCAAAATTT
The DNA here is from genome assembly GCF_000237925.1 of Schistosoma mansoni. NCBI lineage: Eukaryota > Metazoa > Platyhelminthes > Trematoda > Strigeidida > Schistosomatidae > Schistosoma > Schistosoma mansoni. The sequence goes on from NC_031495.1 coordinate 28,838,880, forward strand.
TATAGGGCATTATGGTCTATTCTTAGATCTTTCCAGTATTTGGATGAGGAATTTTTTAGATTATTATACCCGACTTTAGTGTGACCACATTTGGAATAAGGGATTAAAGCAACGAGTCCTTTGTAGCTGTAAATAATTCCCCAAAATCAATAGCTCATTAAGTGTTCGACATTGGATGCTGACCATGTTGTTTAAGTGGACTTGTTTAACCGAAGGCTTTCGGTCATGCATCCGTACCAGATCACGTTTCAACACGGCGTGGGACACAACTCCTACGTTTCATTAGCCAGCTTATAGAAAAGGTCCTCGATATATTGGTAACGAATCAAATATATCTTTCCTGCCTCTTCTCGTCTGACTTCTGATTTCTATCTGACTGGGAACGATCGAATATAGAAGGTGCTACTGGTAGCTAGTTGTAAAACTAGAACATCCGTTGCATCATCATTGGTGAGACCGACGTGATCTGGTACACCAAGTCAATATACTGTGAGTCTGTTCCATTTTGGAATATTATTATTCATTGTTATTCTTTATTTGAATTTTATATATTGTGATATACTTTTTTTTCGCGAATTTTTTTTTCTCGGATATATTTTAATTAGACATTTTTCGTTATCTATATTACTATGACGGAACACTCACCCAAGGTTTTTAAGTTAAAGTCTATTCCCCCTATTTCGATTCAGTTAACGCCATTTTGGCCCGACAATATCGAGTCCTGGTTCTGCTATGCAGAAGCCGATTTTTGCATGCACGGAATCACGGACTCGCGCACACAATTTCTCGCGGTAGTTAAGGCGTTACCGCGCGAGTTTAACAGGTACGTAACACCTAGTATGTTTACTAGTGATGTTCCCGAACCTTACGAAACGCTTAAACTATCGATTTTAAAACGCGGAGACCTAACTGATCGACAACGGCTAGACCAACTCCTTAACAATATCGACTTACAACATGGTTCTGCGACGGACATGTTGCTTAGAATGAGAGAAGTCATTGGCCAACTAACTTTCGATGATGGCCTATTTAGACAACTTTTCTTGTCTAAACTCCCTCAACAGGTGCAGGCAGTGCTTGTTTCATTTCAAAACAATGCCATAGATGAACTAGCTGCATCTGCCGATCGAATCTTGGAAATCACCAAATTTTCTAAGGCCGAGGTTTTTTCCATCAAAGAAAAACCCCAATCGACCTCGACTGACATGGCCGAACTATGTCACACGCTTACAAGATATCTTAGAGTTCGTAATGACCGTAGTCGGTCAAAATCCTCACGTAGGAGCGTTTCACGTAAGAGATCTGTCTCTCGACCACGAAAGACAGACAACCCCGACTGGTGCTGGTATCACAACCAGTACGGTAAATCCTCTAGCCCTGCAATTATCCGACCCCAAAATCGAGTGACACGAAAAACAGTTCGGGAAACTTCCCAGCCGGCACGCGTTAACGGCAACCGTAGCCGGCGAACACAGCCGTCTGTTATACGTCACAGATGTGACAACGAAAGTTCGCTACCTCGTCGACACTGGCGCAGAAGTTAGCGTTCTTCCAGCAAATCCCGACGACAGACTTCGCGAGTCTGTTTTAAGTTTACAGGCGGCAAACGGAAAACCGATCGCTACTTACGGTAAAAGGTACGTCTACCTTAACGTGGGTTTACGCAAACCCATACACTGGATTTTCGTTGTTGCAGACGTCTCTATGCCAATCATTGGTATAGACCTGTTACAACACCACAATCTACTCATCGACACACGCTCACGAAGGTTAATAGACGGAAACACTAGGTTATCTGTTTGCGTAACTCCTTGTTCTGGTTGCAGGTTATCCCCAGTCACGATTAAGCACACCATAGACCCCTCGTACCAATCAGTACTCGACAAATACCCCGGGATATACCAATCGCAATCGAAATTACCTTGTGTAACCAGCAATGTTACACATCACATCTCGACTACAGGACCACCTGTATTTTCGAAGGCTCGAAGACTCGCTCCCGAGAAGCTTAGGTTAGCTAAAAACGAATTCGACCACATGATGGACCTAGGGATAATTCGACCATCGAATAGTCCATGGGCATCCCCATTGCACATGGTCCCTAAAAAGGACAGCAATGATTGGCGGCCAACTGGTGATTATCGGCGTCTGAATGCAAAAACCATTCCCGATCGTTACCCGCCGCCTCATATTCACGATTTGACAGCTACCTTGAAAGGTACAACTGTCTTTTCGAAAATCGACTTGGTTAAGGCTTATAACCAAATACCGATGGCACCTGACGACATTCCTAAAACCGCCATCATCACTCCTTTCGGTCTTTACGAATTTCTACGAATGCCTTTTGGTTTAAGAAATGCGGCTCAAACCTTCCAAAGGTTTATCGACGATGTCTTCCGAGGTCTCAACTTCGTACATGCGTATGTTGATGACTGTCTAATAGCAAGTCCGGACAGAGAATCACATCTCAAGCATCTGGACATTGTTTTCGATCGACTCCAAAGGCATGGCATTACTATCAACATTCAGAAATGCCAAATCGGAACTAACTCCTTAGACTTCTTAGGACACACTATTGATGCCCAAGGCATCCGACCCCTTAGGAGCAAAGTGGCGGCCATTCTGGATTACCCAGAACCGACCACGATCAAGCAGTTACGAACTTTTAACGGACTCGTAAGTTTCTATAGACGGTTCATACCTAAATGCGCGTCCCTTATGAAACCGTTAACCGATCAGCTTCGTGGAAATGCGAAATCAATTAGTTTAGACGACATAGCCCGTAAAGCATTCTCCACAGTTAAGGAACACATCGCTAAAGCAACCCTGCTTGCTCATCAGGACACTCAAGCGCCCATTAGTATCGCAGTAGACGCATCCGACTCAGCAACCGGAGCAGTCTTACAACAATGGGTTAACAACTCGTGGCAACCTCTAGGATTTTTCTCGAGACGGTTGTTAGACGCGGAATCTAGGTACAGCACGTTCGGTAGGGAACTCCTAGCTATGTATTGTGCTGTACGGCATTTTCAACATTCCATCGAAGGAAGAGAATTCACGCTTTTTACCGATCACAAACCTCTTACCTTCTCTTTAAATTCATCTTCAGACAAGTACTCACCGCGAGAGTCTCGACAACTCGACTACATTTCGCAGTTTACTTCAGACACACAACACATTTCTGGAGCAAACAATGTAGTCGCAGATGCCTTGTCTCGAATTAGCTCCTTAAACAGTTTCCAAGGAATCGACCTTCTTAAACTCGCTCAGCTTCAAAAAGAAGACATTGATCTTCAGCATGAGTTATCCTGGACAACTCTTAAACTAAGTGTTAGGCAGATGGGAACAGGTAAGGAAACCTTACTTTGCGACACATCTACAGGTAGGGATCGTCCAATTGTACCAAAACATTATCGCCGCAACGTCTTCAATACGTTGCACAATCTTTCTCATCCAGGTGCTCGTGCAACAGTCAAACTTATAGCCGAACGCTTTTGCTGGCCTGGCATGAATAAAGACGTGAGGGAGTGGGCACGCTCCTGTGTTAGCTGTCAGAAAGCTAAGGTCGTAAGACACAACAAATGTCCCTTAGGTTCTTTCAAAACCCCTGACGCTCGTTTCGACCACGTCCATCTAGATTTGGTAGGACCCTTACCCGACTCGAACGGATACTCATATCTCCTAACATGCGTAGACCGTTTTACTCGATGGCCAGAAGCAGTACCGATTAAGGACATTACTGCTGAAACCGTGGCCCGCGCTTTCGTCGAACGATGGGTAGCAAGTTTCGGCTGCCCTTCCACAATCACTACAGACCGCGGACACCAGTTTGAATCTGGACTTTTCCGTTGTCTAACCTCACTTTTAGGAATCACGCGCTTCCGAACGACCGCCTACCACCCACAAGCAAACGGGTTGGTAGAACGTTTTCATCGACAACTAAAAGCCTCATTATCAGCTTCAAACGTTTCACAGTGGACAGACGCTCTTCCACTCGTCTTGCTAGGTATCCGCAACGCAGTGAAAGCTGACATTGGATACACGGCATCTCGACTCGTTTACGGAACGACACTCCGACTCCCAGGAGAATTCGTAGATCCTTCAGCTTCTTCATTGAACATGGATCTAAACTCTTACACGAGTAGGCTTACAAACGCTATGCGTTCAGTTAAACCTGCTCACACTCGACCTCAATCAACTGATGTTTTCGTTCAACCCGAATTACGACATAGTACACACGTCTTCGTTCGTCGAGACTCACATCGACGACCCCTCGAATCAGCATACGAAGGACCCTTCAAAGTTCTTCAACGCGAACCTAAGTACTATGTAGTAGATAAGAACGGTACGAACGATAGCATCGGTATCGATCGACTCAAAGCAGCGTACTTAGAAGGAAACCCTAGCTACGTCGATTTTCTTTCGGTACAAGCAAACGACACAGCTACTACACTCGTAATACCCTACACGACAGCCGACACACAACTTGATACTTCGTCAACGTCGATAGATAAACCTAAAACAACGCGTTCTGGAAGACGGGTAAGATTTCCAGAATATCTTAACGAATATTGCACGTAGGACATAAGCTTTATCTTGAATTACTCTTGCATAGTTTATTATAAAATTTTTTTTTCAATATGCTCATTTTTTTTATTTATATAAAAAAAACAAAAAAAACAAACCATTTTTGTTAATTTTTTTGAGCGTATATATATATATTTTTATATACAAAAAAAAACCGTTTTTTTTCCGATCGCTTTTACGCTTTTTGTAAGTGTATTAGTTTATTCATTTTTTTTCCCGCTCATCTTGTGTCCCTATGCAAGTACGAGTGTATTTTTGATATGTACTCACACGTTCTATTTTTCCTCTTTTCCAGGACGGCTGGAAAAGAACGACGAAGTTTCGCAAGGAACCGGAATTTTTCATTGTACTATATTTCTTTATTGCTATGTTGTACATTTTGGTCCCATGGTTTAAGGAAAGACGACCAGACGCTGCTAAACGAAGCAAGCTATCAGAAGAGTGTTCACCAACGACAAACTCGTTGGGTTTAAACTTCTGGCTGGTCACGTCTTAGGGGCATCACTACCTCACTAGGGGGGGAGTGATCTGTAGCTGTAAATAATTCCCCAAAATCAATAGCTCATTAAGTGTTCGACATTGGATGCTGACCATGTTGTTTAAGTGGACTTGTTTAACTGAAGGCTTTCGGTCATGCATCCGTACCAGATCACGTTTCAACACGGCGTGGGACACAACTCCTACGTTTCATTAGCCAGCTTATAGAAAAGGTCCTCGATATATTGGTAACGAATCAAATATATCTTTCCTGCCTCTTCTCGTCTGACTTCTGATTTCTATCTGACTGGGAACGATCGAATATAGAAGGTGCTACTGGTAGCTAGTTGTAAAACTAGAACATCCGTTGCATCATCACCTTGTTTCAAATATGAGGCGGATATGCTGGAACGAGTCCAAAGCCCAGGGACTAAAATGGTAAAAGGTCTATCTGGTCTATTTTATGAAGACAGACTGAAACACCTCAACTTATTTCGGTTATCTTACCGCAGAATACGGGGTGATCTAATATTGGCTTATCGTATCCTGAACGATAACCTTGGTACTAACATGCCCTATCAAGTCCTTCCGTCTAGGAATTATCATTTGGGAGGACATTCGAAGAAAGTCCAAACACGGAGATCATATCGTCTATGTCTGGAGTTTCGTTTCTCGCACCTAGTGAGTTACTGGAATTCTCTACCAGAACACGTAATATCAGCACCTTCTGTTGATATATTCAAAACGAGATTGTACCTCCACAGTGTAACAAAATTCAAGGATTATTATAGGTGAATAGACCTCCTGTCCTTATTACTGAAGACTTTTGATTTATTAGGATAGATCTCTAGCGCCAAAGTCAGATTTCGAGGCCGTTGTCAGGTCATGTTAGTTGCTTGTGAAGTGTCAAGCCTACAGAATATCGTTGTCCAAGTCTGTTCTTGAAAAATTATAACATTAATTGTTTATTTAACCTTCTTGAAAAATTCCCTCGTATATTATGACAGCACGTACTGATTCAGAATTGTATAGTAAAAACAGAAAGCTTTCTGTTCTGTCTAGACTACGGCATATGTTATGAGCGTCTATTCTTCGCTTGGATGATTCAACTGAGGAGGCAGACACCGCTGCCTCGAGTAACAGGTTCTAAGAGTGAATGGCGTAAAGTCCTGTATGCCACGAGTATTTATAATATTATTTGTTTCCATTATACCAATCGCGTCCTCGTCATAAGAGTATTTCACTACAAATGAATGACTGTAAAATCCTGTATGCCACGAGTATTTTACTCGTTATTGGCTTTTCTACTTGCCTGCTATACCTTATGAGTTGTCCTCATCTGGTTGGGAGAAAAAGAGGTTATATCTGGTCTAAAATCATTTCATAGTATTCTGTAAATCGAAATCAGATCACCCCCTAATCTGCGGTAGAACAGAGCAAAGAGATCTAGCTTCTCGAGCCGCTCTTTGTGTGGTGAACCCCGGAGTTCTGGAATTGCACGGGTAGCTGCCTTCTGTACTGTTTCCAAGATATCTGAGCCACCTTTTAAACAGAGGATTGCAGCTTAAATGCAGTTTTCAAGTTTGGATCTCACTAAGATTGTGTGGTGAACATGCTAGTATTTGAATTGGTAAACATCTGTCTCAAAGCCCGTAGGGTTCTAAACCCCTTAGCTGCGACCCAGTGGCAGTGAGGTGTGGTCTTAATATCATAGCTCACTGTCATACCAAGGTCCTTGTGAGGTCAGACTTGGGGCACAGATTCTCCCTCTATGCTGTACCTACTAACCCTCATGTCCTTAATCTGTATGTAGACACACTGTCGTATTGATAGGCTTCAGTCACTCTTTAGACTAGCTAATCACAATGTTTAAGTTTGCCTGAAGTGCGCATGCATCTGCGTCTCCTGTTGTCTCACCAGATTTTCACATCGGCGTATATTGGCATTGGGGGCTCAACTATACTTTGGAGTTCTTACATGCAGTCTAAAAAGTAAAGGATCCAATACGGAGTCTTGTGGTACTGAACTAGTTTCCATGAGGGGCATTTGGGATTGATTCTTACTTTCTGTCTACGACCTATCAAGAATTCTTCGATCCATTTCAGGAAATATCTGGCATGTTAGGGGTTGCTCAGTTTCACGAGTAGTCTGTTTTTTGACTCCTTATCACATGCTCTGTTGAAGTCTATGAAGAAAGCATCCATGGTAGACGATATATCTGGTAAGTCGTATAAAGGTAGACCGAGGTCCCTATTAGGTCAAAAATTACTGACTCATCACCATATCAATTACTTTGCTGAAGTCTATGCGGACAACATCCATTGTCTGGAGTCTATTCATTGTCCCATTGCTATAAGAAAGTTTGTTGTGCAAGATAAACCGTTTCTGAAACCATGTTATATGTCTAACAAGTTGTTGGCTTTCGCGAATGTCATTATAGTCTTCTTGACTATTCTTTCCAGTATCTTAACTGCGACAATGGTGACGCTGACAGGTCTGTATTTCGATGGGAGTTGTTTTGGTCTTGTTTTATGTAGTAAGGTGACGATTGCATCCTTGCAGTCAGTAGGTAACATCTTGGCCAAGTTATATATTGAATATCACAGTTAGTGGGGCTGCAGTATGTTGTGCAATTTGTATCAGGATTTTTGGGTGTAGTTCATCCTTTCCTGTCATTTTTTTTCGTGTTTAAAGTACTGAGAGCATTAAACACATCGTATCGATCAAAGTTCACGGTGGGCAGACGGTTTGTTGACTTTGTATTCGGGTCTAATTCTTCACGTAGAAGAGCCTCCTAAGTGAATACTTACCTGGAATAGTTTGCCATAGCCTCTGCTTCCCTAATCATCCTCCATCATTTCAGACCCACTTCCTTCCGTAATTAGCTTGGGAATCCAATGCTGTGCCCTTGTTCTGTAATTTTTGTATGTGAATAGTCTCTTAGGCTACTTGGTCGCAGATTGGGCCAACTTCGTTTCGTGTTTCCTTTGAGCTAATCGTTGTTTTTATGCCGAACCGTAGCGTTCCATAGTACTTGCTGTGCCAAGGCTTATGGCAACGTTCCAACATTCCTTCTTTTGTCTTAGTAAGCGTTGAATATCCCGGCCTATCCAGAGATAGCATTGCTTCTTCTTTGGGACTGTTCAGGGTATATATGGTTGTTGCCTGATTGTATAACTGCCTGGAATGAGTCTATGCATGCTTTGCACAGCCAACGTCATAGTGGCTTTCAGCACCTTTTATATGCAGCCGATATGAGTCCGGTGCACACATTGTGATACCACTTATTACACTTGTCACATCACATTCCATTATCCATCGGGAAATAGAATGCAGGTCTGCCACGACGTTGTTTTACTTGCTCCATAAAATTGTTTTGTGGTCTCAAGAAAAACAACAGCGAAAACTGATCTCTAGAGAAACTGTCTTTTAAGGCTTGATAGGCGATAGACACTAAACGCAAAATAGGTTTGCATATTACTGTACCTAACAACAATGAAAAAAATACGACTTCAGTACATGCAAAAGGACCTTAACACCTTTGGATACAAACAATACTAAAAGATATACTCAACGAGGAAAAGTAAAAAAAGCTGCCCGTTTTTATATTTGTACTCAAAAAAACTCTTGAAAAAAGCGATACTCTTAGAGATTACTTTGACTGAAATAAATTAAATTAAAACAAAAACAGTAGTCTTTATGCGTAATTAAACGATCAGTACTGTAAAATATAATCAGAGGAAAAATACCACTGTCCTTTCTGAATAGCACGTGGAAAGAATTATAAATAAGCAGTTTTTATAACTGTGAATACATATGAAGCTTGCCTAACGTATTTTAACATGTCATAAATTGTAATATTCAAAAATATTATCTATACATCTCTATTCACGCATTACGCTTGTGTAATTGCACGGTTAAATGAATAAATGCTACTGTTATGCCGGTCACGTTGTAGTTACAAAGTATTAGGTAAGTTGTTGTACACTTGAGTAATTTTATTTTGAGCGGTCATAAAATAATAATGCAAAGCCGCTTTCAAACATCATGTCAGAAGACAAGAGTTCCAAAACATGTGCGAAATGATATACACTTAAATTTGTGACTGTATTGGATGAATAGTTATAGATGTCACAAGTTTGTCCCTACATATCTTCATTTTCATACGCAACCTCCAGTTTTGGAGTCACTTTATTCCCATTTTTGAGTCTCTTTCTTTTCAGTCAGTCAGCTACAACGTAGGACCAGGCACATATATGCGTCGGTCCAAGTTGTCATACCTTATCAGTATAACAAGATCAACACCGAATTCATAGAAGTAGTTAATTTAATAGTGGTAACATATAGAAAAAAGATTGTATGTAAGGAAGATATGAAGCAGTTCTAATCTCATATCTTAAGGGAAGACAAAAAGTGTATACACCTACGCCATTGTGATAGATTCTAAGCCATGTCATATATATATATATATATATATATATATATATATAATCATTGGTATGAAACTTTTCTTTGCAGTATTCACTTGATATCTCAACCTACTAGTGAGTCATCATGACAATAGAAGATCCAGACCTTGAGGCTGGGAAGTAAGTTGCTACTGTGCTTTATACCGAGCTTTTAGAAATATTGATGTTGACGAACTACTAGCGTCATGTACGATTTATTCTTTGATAAATTAACTGACTATAGTTACAATTGACTTACCTGATGAACACACTGATCCTGAGAAATCTCTACGCAAAGAGTTATTATCACTTAAGCAAATGGTAAGGCATACGTAGTTTTACCTGCCTATTTAGAGAAGAACCCTAACCGATATTGACCATGAAGTTAAGAAGTGTGAACGTAAAGAAGAAAAGTCGAGAGGTTTGCTTTATTTTTCTAGTTATAAGGAAATGAAGCTATGAAACCAAGGGAAAAAGCTAAAGAAGAAGCCATGAAGCTTCTTAAGTCAGGAGCAATATCAATTGAGAATAAAAATGAGCGTCATACATTTAAACGTAAACCTAAGGTTAGTGATTCTATAATATGGATTGTTGTTACATACAGGAAAGTGAAGAAGATGAAGTACCCGGACCTAACGTAAGTATAATAAATTGGTACGTAATCTGCGATACTAGGTGAACCCGAAGGTGAAACAGTCACTCTACCGCAATTTTCTACCTGGTCCAATACTTAACGCGTTGGGACCTGAGGAGAAAAGAATAGACGTATCATCTAACTATAAAGCGGCCACTTGTGAAGGAAACTGTACGGATGCCTCCGAGACCTTACAAACTAAGAGAAAACAACAGTTAAACCTTCTACTAGATGACAAAAATTTGGATACGGATCAAGTAGTCATTTTACTTTTCTTACTTAAAGATATCGGATGTTTCAGATTCCTGCAATTTCGATCAGTTACATCCTCCGAACCGACCGACACACTCTACCTTATATGTTGGGTATCATAATATCACTGAACCTTTTATTCATGATGTTTTCAAGCCTTATGGTACCGTTGTAAGGATTAGGATTGGTAATCCCTCCAAGTACGTCTCTGATGTTCTAAGAAACCTTGGTAATTATTCAAAAGTTCCAATTAGGTTTATGAGGCATGAATTATGTTTTCCTGCTATAATTTGTCAATAAAAATAAGCTCATCACCACATATCTTTGTAACCTTAGTATGTTTGATGCAGTCGTCTGGGTAAACCAAACACAAACATAATACATCTGGTTTAAAAGAGTGAAGACGAGCTTATGGGGTGGTGTACTCAAAGTTTGGCCAGTTATGTTTTATTATATCATTAAGCTGATGAATTACACTAACCGAAGTGTCCGAACTACTACATTTAAAAATGGGATTATTTCCCTTTTTGGTACTTCGGTCCAACTGCTTCAAACTAAGCTTCTCTCATTCTGTCTCAGTTATCACAGTATGCTGAGGTAAGCAGTAGTTGAAAAAATCGAATTTCAAGTATGATCCCTCTTATCAGTTAACTTCTTTCGTCCTAGACAGACAGACATCAATGCAGGACTTGTGGCAGGTATGTGTTGGCCCAAGTTTCCATACCGTATTAGGACGACGATATGAAGATGAACCGCGACAGAGGATGACATAGTATTGCAGCAATGATAATAAGGAAAACTAAGCACTGGGAATATGATTCAAAATAGCAGAGTAGAGAGGTAAGCATGAATGGATACTGAAATTCAAGATCAAGAGGATGATAGAGGGTCGATAAATCTGGTTCATTGATGACGATTCTGAACCATGTCACCCAAAGTCTTAAACCACTGGTCATGGTTATCACTCCTATCCTCAACCAAGCATTCTGCATCTGCCAATGTGCCTCAAATCTAAGATCAATGACTGATGCCACATTTTAGTTTGGCCTCCTTTAGCTTTCTTTCAATCTATTTATGCATTATCAAGCATCGCTCATCAAGTTAAGCAGTGAATAGTCGTACTCAATATACGTCTTCCACCCCCCAAGTAACTTATTGATTGATCAATATGGCGTTTGACTTAATCAATGAGAGGGAATCTTCACTCAAGTAAATTTCTAATCGAAGAGCTTAAAGTAAAGGTTCGGAAGTTTTCAGAGTGGGTTGTCGCCTATATTTCTGTATAGTTTTGTGAATGAACAATGTTATATTCTGTGAGTGATGTCAAGTTTATGTTGTTTTTTGACTTTTTTTCACGTTACTGGAGTTCCCCTTTGTCTACTCTCACATGTCTGATTAAGTGTTATTTATTGACGGTAACGTTGTTGGATTCTAATAAATACTTCGACAGTTGGATTTACAAAATTTACATTATTTCAAAGTTAGTAGTAGTCATTCTTAAATTTATTAATTGTTAAAGCTGTCACACTGATTGTCTGATTTATTTCGTTCGTACAAAATTAAAGATGATCTTATGAACACTATCAGCAATGAACTCTGAGCATTGTTTTAATTTAATATCTTGCTAGGCCTTCGGCTATTGCATTGGAATTAAGGCAGTACAGGTACTATTTATTCCATTATTAAAGATATATACATCATATCTTGTTCTGCTTTCGTTCACATCTATACTGGCGAACACTGCTGTCTTTTTATCTGGATTTTCTGAACAAAACTTGCACAATACAAAATTTTTTCAGGTGTTATTAAAACACACTATATATAATACACTACATATAGGAACTTTACATAATATACTTACGTCATTTGTTTCGGCATGTATATTCAAGTATATTACACTTTGGTTATAGTTTTTTATTCTGCTATAAAGTTGACTTTTATTTTAGCCATGCCTACGTTACAATGGCTACGAATCAAATGGCCCAAAGTGCATTGAAGGTAAGGGAAGTAACTACCTATTTCCTTGAATTTTAGCTGGATCACCAAATGGTAAGCAATCGTCTTTTGCGTGTTTCGTATGCTCGAAGACCTTTCCACGTGAAACCTTTTTCACCTACAAAATATAGTCCATGTAAGTCGCGTTCCTTCTTGGCCTATGATTTTCATCCGCATTCATTAACCTATTAGTTTCTCCTCATAACTGATCATCTTCTATAAATGAAAAATATGTTCATTTAAACTTATAAATTACTATAGTTCAGAAAATATCCACTTTATATTATGTGGCCCGTAGTTATGTATTTGGGCTTTTTGTTTTTAATTATTGGATTCATGTTATATTAAACTGAATAGAATAATTGTCTAAAGTATCTGTTAATCAATTAAAGCACTATCTTTACTAACAAGTATTTACAATCAGTATTCCGGTTTTCTTAAGACGTATAGACAGGATGGTAAGGGATTTATGTACTCAGTTTTGAGTAACACAGTTTTGGAGGGTGGTTAGTGATGCTACCCAAATCATCAAACGATTGTAGGTGAATCGAGGTACTATGTGTTACTAACAAAAAGTGATCTTATTTACTGTTTGTCACACCAAACTTTAATTAATTTATAGAAGTGCTAAAGTTAATTTTCTGTTTCTCATAATGTAGATCGATCATTTCGAAAAACAGATTCCTGTAACTCAAATGAAGAGCCTTCGAACAAAATATCATGCGAACTTAATCGAGATCTAGTTACTTATGAGGACTTGTATTCTGACAAATGAACTGTACAATTATACTTAATAAACTGTTTAGCAGAAATTGATTTGTTAGTTCATTTTTGTCCATATATGAATGTATTTTTCCTATTCTTTTGAAAAGTCTCCATAGTGATATTGTCATTCATAACACATGAAAAGGTCCTTTTATAGATGTATATCCCTTTTATGGATCTGCAAAAAAATGGAACAAGATTGTTATATACTAAAATGCTTATCATAAAATCAGTAGTTATTGGACTTAGAAAATCGTTCGGTAGTTAGAAATCGATAGAACGATTTACAGTTGAACTGAGGGGTGTTTGTCAGTGTAGACTACCTGGATAGGCTCTGTGTGGTTCTCTGAGTCAATGGCTAGGTACTTCAAGTGACATGACTCAGAATCGTTTGCAATGGTACAGGCTCATTCACGCTTTCTCTTACGTTGAACCCTAGGTTTGTAGACTGTCTTATACCTTTTCCTCGTTCTCTATACTTAACTTTCCTGTCACTAACGATACTGTTATTACAACTATTACGGGATTTGTCTTGATAGTTTTATCTCGCTGTGCTAATGTTGTATGGCAATTTGGACTGATGAACACATGTGATAGGTTCTACGTTGCACACGAATGGCTGATATGAAGGCTAGTTACATTGATCATCTACCTAAATAGTGATTGAATCGAGTTGAATAAGTGAGTGTAGGTTAGTACACTTGCTCTTAAAGCTAGTCATGCTACCTGGTTGGATAGACCGGGGTAAGTGATGTGGAGTGTACGGCTGCAACTTGAATGTGTTGTAGCCGACAAGCTGCATTTCAGAGCAGGGTGAGGGTACAAACATATAGTGTGATGGGCTAAAGGAATATATCATACCGCAAGGCAAAATATGAGTTGATTAGTTTCAGGCTAAAGGCTATAATAAAAAGGATAAATCTATCAACTAAGCTGAAGTATGTACTAAACGAATCGCTTGTTAAGACGGTCAAATGCATACAAATTTCCGTCCAATGGAACCTCCAGTTGCGTCTATCAGTCTACATGTACATAGTAAGCCGCAGACATTGCGAGAACAGAAAGCAGGGTTGTTGTCCTCATCTGTGAGCACAGTCCACAGAAACTCAAAGGATACCATTTCCAGTCGTGCGATTGCTAGCTATGTGCTTGACAATGGATATGATGTTGGTGTGTAAAGGTCTTTCGAAATAATTGATAAACTTCGAACTTACTATGTTTTGCCGAAGCAGTTTCCATGAAAAGATTTAAGTCAAATTTATATATCCAGCAAGGCCCAGTTATCAATTTGGCTTTACCATAGTGGTCCCGGTTACAAATTTCTTGCTTGACTCTCTTTTCATGATATTGATTATAATTCCTTACTCCTTGTCTGATCTAGTCGATTCATTCTACTGTTACGCACTACATAAAATAGGGCTGACCTTTCATGCCATTTCTAGAATTTCTGCTTTCATGCTCTCTTAAGTCTTTTTTCTAGAATATACACATAGCCTCCAAATGCTCTGGTACGGCCGAGAGTGGGGAGAGTCCGCTCTCCCTCTCCAAATGCTCTCATATGGCCACGCGTATATAGCCTCTGCCAGGGAAGTCCTACTCACTGCCTTCTAGTGACAGGGGTGTTGTTAACGGAATTGAAAGGACGAGAAGTGAATGTCCGACGCTTTAACCGGGTTGGTAGACACGGAAAGTCCACGTAGGGGAGTTGGAAAACCCTGATTCCGAACCAATGGTGCACATGGGCTCCAGTATCGTGAGGAAACGAATGGCGCATGAATCAATCGTTGGTCACCGGCTACCATGGGACTGCATCTCCTTACGATGCCACTGCCTTGTGGATCAGATCTTTAGGTCAAAGGCTTCGGGCGTGGCCTCTTAAGAAAACCACTTGCTTCGTTTTGAGCAACCGGGCAGTGTCACAGCTCTCACACAAATCAAATGAGATTTGTGTAGCGCATATATATCTGGTGCCCCTTTGTACCAATATTTATGTGTTTAAATAAATAAACACATTTAATAACTGTCTGAACTAACCTCCGCAGTTGTCGTTTTCCATTATTCTGTTGTATCAAGCCTAAATTTTTTCTTACATATAATGCGTTTCTTGTATTGCTTTGTAAGTAGTAAACGGCCAGAGAGAATCTTCAAAATATGTAATATAAATCCATATTAGTTGGCTACCTTTTTTCCTCTTACATTAGTCAAACAAACAGTATTTGACTGTTCATTAATGGAGTAGAATTGCATTTCACAGTAGAAAGCGTTATTAAATAACAGTAATTATAAACACAACGTTCGTGGTTGTTGTTTAGATCTTATAATTAAAAAAAGACACAAATTCACGATCCTCTATATGTCCTCTAATATCTGCTTCAGGGAAATAATCCATATTATTCTCCATCGTATTTAAACAGTGGCGAATAATGTCAGTATAAATGGGCTATCATCTACAACTTATGTTATAGTTAAAATTTTCATTTTCCTTTCGTTCTAGTACATGTTTAAATTCAATGGTGAATTCTTCACGGAATGTAAAAGAATTCCTATATATGAAGCAGTAAATCGACTAAAACATATCCGTTGTTTCGGCGCATGGTGTGCAATGAACACTATTGTTTGGAGTTTTATTACGTGTAATCCACAATGGATACAAACAACTAGTAGCAACTTCCAGCTCTTCAAAGGAACCACTTTTAAATCTTGCGAAAAAATGATAGAAAGTTTTAAAGTGAATTGGGATACCAAACGAATTTATTCTTCGATAACAACTGTACTTGGTAGGTGTAAACTTCTCAGTACATAATCATACTTATTTTGTTACTGGTTGCTAAAGGTATATTGGATTTTAAAAATTTATAAAATTGACCCAAATATTGGATACAAATCTTACTATTAAGTAATTCAATAGTTTTATATAGTATACAATCAAGTTAAGTCAATATTAGCCGGTCGTTATGGTCGCATGATTTGTAGCACATATGTACTGAACCAGCGGCAAGTTACATTTACTGTTGCTTTTGAAGTTCGTATGGAAACATCAATAAATACAATGACTAAGATATTCGGAGTCTCATGAATATCACTAAAAACTGACTTGTTAAAGCAATCGCTTCCTTGATATTTTGGTGTCATTTGCAGGTTAAGCGCAGTACAATATTTTAGTTGCCTTACTAGATGGAGTGCTTAGAGGAATCATCGTGTCTAAAAACTTGTTTGTTTAATATGTTTACCTCACAAGATCCAATAGGATCGATTTCTAAGGTATATCTGTAGCTTGTAGGATGTAATATCTTGTATGTGGACATCAATTTTGCTTTTATGGTACTTATTATCCTTCAGTATAAGTAAGTTGCTTGTAGCTTTATGACTGTTTTTATTATAAGGCTCATATATACACCACTCCAATCTCATTACTATTATGAGTGACTGGATAGGATATAAAGGTTAGGAGTGTCTCTTTCACTTCATAAAGAAATTTCTGACAATTGTCAGTGGATTAAATCTGCACTCGATGATTTAGTTTGAGAGAAAGTAAGTCAGTAGGTTCTTAGAATATCTATTTCAGTCACTCAATACATTACAAGCGCTGCATGGGATAACTGGCTGGCGAGATGCTTGTTTTAACAGTGAGTTGAATACCTTTCTTATTTGTTGTTGAATGATTTGAGTCAGTCAGTCAGTCACAACGTAGAACTTCGTACGTACGTACATCAGTTCGAGTTGCCATACCACATTAGCACAGAAATACAATTGTTGATTCAAATCCCATAGTGGTAGAAGTAGTAAGAGTATAAGCATACAGTGAAATAAATTTGGAAAGAGAAAAAAGATAGAGACATAAGGAATTCAGAAGATTAGAATTCGGGAGAACACAAACAGTGGATGCACCTTCGCCATTGCAAACGATTTTGAGCCATGTCATTCAAGGTCTCTAACCATCGGTTGCTATCATCTCGCGAATCCCAACCAGGTAGTCTACATCTACCAACATGGCCCAGTCCACTTGTCACTGACTTCATGGATTTGTGCCACGTTTTGGTCTGGCCGCCCTTAGCTTTCTTCCAACCTACTCCTACACCATAAAACATCGCCCATCGGGGCAGTAGATGGTTGGGCATACGTAACGCGTGTCCCGGCCATTTCAACTGATGAAGTTTCACTACTTCATTGATCGATTTGCCATCCTTACCTAGTACTCGTTTCCTAACAACTGCACTACCTACTCGGTGGTCCGAGGATATAAGAACAATGCTTCGAAGACATTTATGATCGAATATTAGTAACCTGAAAATATTCTTCACTCTTATCGGCCATGTTTCACTGCCATAAAGTAGGACGGAACGAACTGCTGCACAGTAAACCCGTCCTTTAGTTGCTAGACGGATATCTCGCCTATGCCATAAATGACGCAAGTTGGTGAAAGCTAGCCGAGCCTTTTGTATCCGTGCTGAGATTTCGTCACACACCAGACCACAAGGGCTGATGAGACTCCCAAGATAAGTGAAGCAGTCAACACGCTCAACTACTTCACTCCCTATCATTAGTTCAGGTGTCGATGCAACCCAATCCTGAAGTAACATTTTGCAACTTGATGGGGAGAATTGCATCCCGAACATGCCCGCATTGTTGCTTATAATGGTCAGAAGACTGCGTCTTGTCAGCGTCTTCACCAAATAAAACTATGTCGTCGGCGTATTCCAAGTCAACAAGTGAGCCTCCCGGTAAAAGTTCAACTCCTGGAGATTGAGATGATGAAAGTGTTATCTCCAAAAGCATGTCAACGACAAAGTTAAACAAGAATGGGGAGAGTGGACAGCCCTGACGAACACCACTTGAGGTAATCAATTCTGATAACAGTTCACCGTAGGCTCTAACTCGACCAGTTGTGTTCGAGTAGGGAGCCTTTATGAGGTTAATGTACTTCTTTGGTACTCCTTTCACTGACAAACACTGCCATAGAACCTCACGATCAACGGAGTCAAATGCCGCCTTAAGGTCAAGAAATACTACTATTGTGGGACGTCTGAATGTATGTCTATGTTCTAGGACCTAACGTAGAGTGAATATCTGGTCTATGCAACCACGTCCAGGTCGAAAACCAACCTGGTTTTCTCTAATCTGCTCTTCACGAGCTTTGGTTAGGCGCCTAAGTATTATTGAAGCTAATATTTTAGACACTATATTAGTCAAACTGATTCCTCTGTGATTGTCACAGGAGGACTTATGTCCTTTCTTATAGACTGGCACAATCAGTGATTGAAACCAGTCAGATGGAATTACGTCTAGATCCCAGATTCTACCTAAGACCTCAGTCAATCTCACCGCTAGTACTGGACCACCATCCTTAAAGATCTCAGGGGTAAATCTGTCAGGGCCTGCGGCTCTCCCTCGCTTTAGATTTCCTATAGCTTTTTCAACCTCGTAGAGAGTTGGAGGACTTAC
The DNA here is from genome assembly GCF_000237925.1 of Schistosoma mansoni. Classification (NCBI taxonomy): domain Eukaryota; kingdom Metazoa; phylum Platyhelminthes; class Trematoda; order Strigeidida; family Schistosomatidae; genus Schistosoma; species Schistosoma mansoni. The sequence continues at coordinate 28,857,480 of NC_031495.1, forward strand.
CTCAATTTGCCATTCAGGACGACTGGGGATCGTGGGTAACTGATGTGTGGCTGAAGGCCAGTTGAACTGATCCCTAAAGTGTTCTGCCCATCAATCCAATCTCCTGGATTGAGAATGAATGATATGCCCATCTTTATCTGAGGTGGTTTCACTAATACTTGGGTTCCTAATACCGGTTTCTTTAACAAGTCTGAATAGCTGCCTACTGTTACCTATTGCCGCTGCCTTTTCCATCTCTCTTGCTTTCGCTACCCACCACTGTTCACGATCATTACGTAGGCTTCTTATAAGCCTGCGCTTAAGTTGACTCCGCTCTTCGTTATGTTCAGAACGAGGTGGGATGAGTTTTCGAGCATCTATCAGTGCGGTAGATGCTGCCGAGATCCAGCGTTTCTCCCTAACCTTATGGTTTACCTTACTAGCGGATATCACTGCTGTTTTCACAGCCTTTCGGATGTCGTTCCACTCTGCCTCGGAGTGGGCACAACTTACATGTCTGCCTAACTGTTTTTCCAGTTGTTCCTGAAATATATTCTTAGCTTGCCTGTCATTAAGTAGAACCCTAAGAGGTTTCCTTGCAGTGTCTTTCCTACGTCCAGTAAGACGCAGACAGATACGTGCTCGCACTAGAGCATGATCTGAGTCTAAGCATGTGCTCCAGAATAAGCGACAGTCTTCTATCGAGCCCCTCCATCGGTGGCTGATAGCGATGTGATCTATTTGGATCCAACGTTGGGACGAATTCGGGGGTCGCCATGTCAAAAGATGTTTTTCCTTATGCTTAAAGTTAGTATTTGCAAGAAATAGGCGGTTATCTGAGCACAGCTGCAACAGACGGTCGCCATTATCTGTTCTTTTAGTAACGACACCATAAGATCCACCTAGGTGTCTTTCCCTTTCACTTAGTTTACCTACTTGAGCATTACAGTCACCAGCCACTATTTCTACATCAGAACGCCTAGCTTTTCGGAGAAGGTCAGAAAGTTTCCTGTAAAACTCATCTTTTATATCGTCTGAACTGCAGTCAGTGGGAGAGTAGGCAGAGACGACGAAGAGGCAACGACGAGTTTCCCTATCTTTCCGAGTCCTTACTGATCCGTTTAGTCGGACAGCGCATAGACGACTGTCTACTGGGATCCAGTCTAAGAGAGCTAGTTCTGCCGTAGGACTTAATGCTATATCTACACCAGCGAGGCCACGGAGAGCAGCATCAGGGCTTCCAGGTACACGAAGCGTGAGTCGAGATGGTTCTTTATTTTGACATGGTTAGGTCAAATGAATGATGCTACTCGGATCCTGTATGTGCGTTTCGGAGACGCAGCATACATCGATGGTGCGAGATTCTAAAGTCCTAGCTAAGGGGGCCTGTTGTCCTATTTGGCACAGTGTTTGAACGTTAAAAGCTCCTACATGTAGTTTAGAGCGTGGTTTCAGGAGACCAGGAATAACGTTCAGCGTACTTGAATCGTTCACCCTAGTGTTGCGAGGTGATAAAAGAACGCTAGAAGGGTTAGTTGTGGAGATAAGAGAGTTATTAGGAGGTGTAGGACGGATTTGATTGCGACCAACTTGGTCTCGTGTGCAGTTACGGGTATGAGGGCTAATATCACATCCCGGCTGCCCACACCATGGAAGGGTATTATTTGAGGGCCCTGAAAAAGAAGTTGGATTAATGTTGGTCATAACGACCTGGGAGCGTGACCGCAGTGCCCAAGGGACAACTGCTTGAGGCCGGTCACGCACTGCCTTTTTGTGGGGGATTTTTGACGTGTTAGTTCCGTTCTTCGAAGGACCTTACCATCGGAGACGGAAATCCGTGGGATAAGGCGAGGTGCGCATTTTTAGGGTCAACTTTTTCTAACCCCACCCCTCATTGAGGGCAGCATCGCTGTTGTGCTGGTTGTATGAAGGAAACACCTTACTGCCGTCACACCTCTGTACAGTCGGCAGTACGACTTCGCCTTCGGACCTTGGGTTTGCTGCTTTTAGTCTTACCGCTCTTAAAACGACCTGTCTGGCATGGTAGGACCTTGAGGAGCGATTGTTCCAGCCAGCATAGCTCGATTGGTTCATCACGATAGACAAGCCCGACCACCACGTCGAGGTAGCAGCAACGGTCGTGCATTTTTCAATTGTAAGAGTGCGTACTTGATAATTGCGTTGTGATGTCGTGAAGTTTATTGTAATCGTTTTAATCTACAGTAACGATGCCTAGAAAATATGTTTTTTCTAATATTCACTCAGTTTATTAATTAAAGATTTCGAAAACAAACGACTGATCTACTCGAAAACTATAATTCCTATATGATAAGAACCTTTTTCGTTGATATTTTATACCCTCAAGTTTCGGAAAGATCTGCATAAAATAACTTTTTAGTCAAATATACCATAACCTTCAACTTGTAATTTAGTTGATCTACTCTTCTACAAACTTGAATATATCATAAAATCTGTTAGTTGTTGGAGGTCTTATGAAAGATTCTTTAACTGAAGTGTTTGGTTTCTGAGGCCAAGACAAAACAGAAAATTTCATCACACCCTGGAAAGTATGCACCGTATCATAACTTAGCATAAATTCCAAATAACAGTCATCTAACTTCAAAATGGTAGTTCGGCACCGATGGCTTTCCAATAGAGCTGGATACAGTAAAGTAATTCCTAGTGTTTCTAACAACCTTTTATACACAATGTAAGCTATCTATAAACCAGCCAAGATTCTAATAGTCCCATAAAAATTGAGTTCAGGTATAAGCACGAAACTTGCTCTCCTAATTTTTATTTAAAAAGATCAATTTCTATGCCCTTACACTAAAATGAAAGCATTTTTGGAAATTTAAGAATGACTACTTTTGCCATTGTCAGTAACAGTAGCCGAACTTTAGTCAGTCATTGTATGGGTAGGCGATTAAAAGTTGTTTAGGTCACTGAAACACATGTCACCTCAAAGACTATGCACGTCAATTCCTTTTAGATAAATCACTGTTTGTATATATAAAAACATTTCTAGCTTTCTCTACGTTTCTTGGAGGAATTCTTATACCACGTCGTATGATTCGCAATATAATTCTAATAACCGCTGAGAATAACAATACTTCGACACTACAAAAGTTTATTGAGATTGATACCTATGGAGCTTTTGGTATTAAAAGTAGCGGTAGAACATTCAAGAGACCTTTGAAATGTATATCATTTGATTGTAAATCATCACACTCTGATGCATCCAAAATAAATATTCGTGTTAAACATGTACCTTTCAGTTTCATACTTGATTTACGAACGACAAAACACATTGATGAAGATGAATTGTTCTGCCTAATGTACAAAGCTAATCAGAAGTGAAGTACTTAATTCTGTAATAGATGTAACATGTATTATCTTGTAAATTTAATGTTACTGGATAAATGTTATGAATGCTTGTAGATAAGGTTTATGTAGAATCATTCCTATTTATAATTTATGTTAATGGCTTACAATGAAATAAAATAGATTCCATAGTTGTTTATTTTTCTACGTCTATTTAACACTTGTAATCGAACTGATAAGGTCGACTAAGACCTTAAAGGCCCTTGTTACTGGTAAGTTTGTATGAGAAACTTGTATTTAAGATCCTAGTAAAGTACTGCAAAAACGTCATCCACTTGTTGACTCAAATATACATTCCAGGTGAGTTTATACTACGGTCCTGTACACTGATATTACATTCCATGCAAAACACGTATTAACTAAATACCTTTTAACTGTTATTTATTTGCTACTATACTAGAACGTTATTTTAATGCACGAGTAAACCGATATACTTGATCGTTATGATTTACACCAAGGAGCGGTTACCACAGATGAGTTCTACCAATTTAGCGGTTCCAAAGGGACGTGTGCGACAGATATTATTATGCTAGTTGAGGATAGTATCGTGTGAATTCCTAAAGTTTTAAGCCTGGACGAAAGCTACTAACTGCTGTCTGGCTTTCAACAACTGTTTTGTAATTTACATCACGGATTGACCTTAGTTTGACAACCATTGGAGACAAAGGGGAAACTGGACAATTGTCTCATAATCTACGTATGATAAGACAACGCAACTGACTTCAAGCGGCTTTTTTTCTAATTGCGTAGCGCTTTTGAGTCATAACAATTTTGTGTGTGTAAGGAAGTTACTTTATTTGGTGTTTTCTTAAAGCTGTAGATAGAGAATACCTTTAATCCAATTTTTGTAACGCATATATCATTCTTGTATTTTTTTATTCTAATTTTGCTTACATAACAGTAACCCCAAACAGTTTTAGTTTCACTACAATTTTACGTCTTCAGGTAACCGGTCTACAATAATCCATTTAGATAAAGTCGGTGTTTATTGTATTTTGTTTCCACTCTTATTAACCCACCGCGAAGTTGGCAAAAACGCAAAGCTGTCCAGGATTACTAAGTTAATAATTACTACCTGGATGACTATTAGTAATGCATACTATAATCAACTCGTTAAGTAAATTATTCAAAATAATTCATATTATTTAAATTGTTTATGTAACAACACTGAAGCAACACAGCTTCCATGACGGTTACTTATGATTAAATCTTCAGGAGCAAAGCTTAAAGTAATGAAATATCAGTACATTCAGCATTTAGATCGCAAACTTTGATACGGTTGACGAGATATGATGTACAAATAGATTGAAAAAATATATTTCTCGGGAACAACCGTACTCCTCATTTTCTACGTCAGTACAGTATCGGTTTCCACCTCTGATATTAAGAACGATTATAAGCCATGACCTCAAAGTATTAATGACATCTGAGCTTGTTTCCCAAAACCCGTCGTATTCTTGACCACTTGGTGTAAAAAGGGTAAACCCGAATGGTAGATGGAATGAAGGAGGATCAATATCATCTGACAGTTCTATGTTTATAAAGATGTGTAATAGTTCAAGCTATTAGTATCTATGCTGTGGTTTGAACTGGGGAATTCAGGTTATGTTTTTCATCATAGTAATTTTGAAAATACATCAAATACTTTGTGTTCACTAAGAATTCAATTCATACTTAATGTAGCCGAGACAACTAAACTGTTATCAGTAAGTTATTGTTCAGGCGACAACCGGATAAACACATATTTATGGATCGTATAAAAGTGACTGCAATCCTTCTTCCAACTTCCTTTTCAGCTGATACTCAGGTTAAATTGATTCGAATCCTTCGCACGAATTGTTCGCATTCTTATTAATCAATCTAGTCAAGTTTAAAATCGCGAAATAACTAAGATTATGTATGATGTTTCTGGCTGTATGCGAAGAAAATCCTTTCGGCTATGTAGTTGCAAGCACATTTATCTATCTGGCGTAAAAATAAGTAGGATTTGAAGCCCCATAAGTACTTTTAGCGGAAACCACCAAGCTTTTCTACGACTGTCATGTTTTCCTTCACCAATATTATTACTTTAGCCAATACCTACACGGTTTCCTACGAAATGGAGAGCTGTTTAGCATAAAATGCTACGTGGTCGTTATCATGGTTTACATAAAAGTACTTCATCTACATTATTGTATCTTCGAAGCTAAATGAAAAATGGCCCGAATTCTCCCAGTAGTTGCATCTAAACGTGAATAACCAAACGAAACGTTCTTGACTCTCCAATATAAAGACTAGTAACATAATAAGTTGGATACTTGGTATTTCAAAAACAATACTACTAATCAGTTTGAGGTAAAATTCTCAACAAACATTACGGTCGGGAAGTATTTCAACATTATAAGACCTCGGAGGTGCCGTTTTAGTTTGTCTATTAGTTGTGATCCGAACTTGTGCAAGTATGCAAACGTGCTTTTGTAGATGCGCTTAATTTACTAAGCCATACAACATAGATAAAAATGGATGCGACGCCTGTAGACATATCCCCTATAGTTAGAAATACGTGAAGACTCATCAGAATCACCAGTCCTGAGTTGTTTCTCAGGGATTTCCACATTTATTTTACTTTCTCGTAGATACTTTTCTAGAGGTAAGGCTTTTGGTCGCCCGACTTTACAGGGGTCAATCTCTTACCAGGGGAATCACTTACTGTATCAATACACAGATAATATAATCCCGTGTATTTTGAGACCATCAAGTTAGCAACGCTGTTCTTAGGTGCAGAGTACTGAGAAGGGGTCGCAAATCAGTTGAGGTAGTGAATCTCTACCGACCGAGATGGTTAGGTGTATCCAACCACTGACTAACTTGACGGGGTATATCCACTGTAGGAGAGGGCTATGGGCGGTCAAATTGAAACGTAGCAACGGAAAATGGAGCGATTTACAGTTGAACTGAGGGGTGTTTGTCAGTGTAGACTACCTGGATAGGCTCTGTGTAGTTCTCTGAGTCAATGGCTAGGTACTTTAAGTGACATGACTCAGAATCGTTTGCAATGGTACAGGCTCATTCACGCTTTCCCTTACGTTGAACCCTAGGTTTGTAGACTGTCTTATACCTTTTCCTCGTTCTCTATACTTAACTTTCCTGTCACTAACGATACTGTTATTACAACTATTACGGGATTTGTCTTGATAGTTTTATCTCGCTGTGCTAATGTTGTATGGCAATTTGGACTGATGAACACATGTGATAGGTTCTACGTTGCACACGAATGGCTGATATGAAGGCTAGTTACATTGATCATCTACCTAAATAGTGATTGAATCGAGTTGAATAAGTGAGTGTAGGTTAGTACACTTGCTCTTAAAGCTAGTCATGCTACCTGGTTGGATAGACCGGGGTAAGTGATGTGGAGTGTACGGCTGCAACTTGAATGTGTTGTAGCCGACAAGCTGCATTTCAGAGCAGGGTGAGGGTACAAACATATAGTGTGATGGGCTAAAGTAATATAGCAAACTGCTAGGATTCACTTATAATCCTATTAAAAATACACGGAAAACGCTACTGAAATTATATGAATTCCGATCGTTGATAGTAACGATTTGTTAAGTCAGGCTCATATTTCCCAAATCTTAAAGACTTAAATGTTGTAGGATAGTTTTGGTGAAACGTACCGACTAATACTCTTGGCACTCTTTATATTTAGCAAGTGACAGGATAGGCATGAGTTCCCCAGAAGCTTGCCATAGAATACCTTTATTGAAGTTTTTATATCTGTTTAGAGAGTCACGAATAAAACTTTGACAACAGAAATGAGACTTGGATTAAACTATTTAGAGCACGATGGTTGCCCTATGAAAAAATTCAGAGAACAATTACTTTACAAACGGTACTGGAAATGTGAAATACAAAGTCCCGGAATAGTTTTTCAGTCGCGTCTCAATGGGTAAGAGACTTCACTCAACCCATCTTTAGTGATTGTGCAGATTATAACACTATCCCCACATTGTATGTCTCTTTCTGCAGCGCTGATAAATATATCATGAGTAAGTTTAACCGCTGTTTCCTTGTCCAAACGTGACACGTGGTATTTCGAGGTCTTATTGCCAACCTTTAAGAAATAAATAAATCTAAAAGAGCAAACTCACCGTGCTATCCAGAAACGGTTGCAGAATTGCCGAAGAACTACCGGAGGCCCGGTACCCTTCAGATTCATATGATCCTACAGGATCATAACTGTATAGCACACCACGGCCTTCATCCAGACCTACTAGTACATTGCTTACATAAAATGGGAAGAACCGTCTGTTATAAAGAGTCACAGACAAAAGACCGGCTAGTGCTTTCGTCGAAATGTTTTTTCCATGGTCATAACGAAACGTCTACATTTGCAAAATATTACTCATACGAAAACAGGACTGACTTTCACTTTATTTTCTAACAATTTGGTCAATGTCAAAACATCCCCGTGAAATCCGGCGCACCCTAGTATATTACCGGGACCCCTGATACATGTCAATAATAAATAGTTACTTACAATTTGAACAATCGAGGAGAGTTTCTAGAGAGAATAACAAAATCACCATCGCATAGACGAGTGTCAGAAGCTATGAGGGAGAAATCATTTCCAGCAATTCCCATAACAGTCCTAAAGTAACTCAAAGTGAGTATACTTGGGCACTTACCCTCCATTAGACGAATAAGGGTTAAACATGAGTAAGCAAACTGATGACAACGCGCAAGCTCCAAAATTGCCGCCACTAGATTTCTGAAAAGTTAGCAATACTCAAGGAATAACGCAGAAAGTGTTTAGGTCCAAATGTTTCTGGACGGAACAGAAGAATGTTTTGCCTAACAAGCTTCTGTATCTAGTATCAATGGATCGCTGAAAGTTCTAGGCAGGAACCGATGTATATTATCGAAAAAAGAGGGAAACGAAAAATGTTTGTAATTCATGGTAAGATACTGTCCTTAGTCCTCAAGAATATGTCAAGATTTTTCTTAAAGGAATCCTACGAAGTCTCTTGAACTAGCTTATCCGTCAACGACTTCCATCATATGACTACTTTTAGGGAAAAGGTTTGCCTACAGTCCGTTCTTCTTCGTCGTATCTCCTGTTTCTGGAAGTTACGCCTAAGGTTTGTGTTGATACTAAGCTTAATTAGGTATTTAAGAGGGTTGTCCAGAAGCGTTTAAGATGCTGCAAGCCACAAGAAGGTCACTTTCAAGATGTCTGTACTCTAATGAGCAAAGGTCCAGTGATTGGAGGAGCTCCTTTTAAGGCTTGAATTTTAGGCTCCGAACTGATTTCGTGGCTCGCCGTTGGATAATTTCCAGAATGTCTTCATCCTTTTGGAGTGAGGTAGGAAATACTATGTTTTCGTACTCTAAATGAAGACGAATAGAATGGTTGAAGATTTTGTGGAAAGTTCTTCCATAGAACTGGCCGACTATGCGCTACAATATTAGTAGTGGTAGGTTTACTCGGAAAGCATTTTTGTTGCAGTAAGAGCAAGACTTCAAATCTTAGAATACTGGCACCGCTGAATCTTTTTCGACTTGGGATACTTATAGAGAGAAGTTTCCTAAGTTGTAGCTGTAGTATGCAACATCAATCAAGTGTACTATTTCACACTTTGAAGTGTTAAAAGTAAGTCCGTTGTCATATGCTCAACACTGAAGTCGAGTCAGATCCTTCTGAAGTGCTAGTTCACCCCCTTGATTGTGTATATCTCTCCAAAGTTTCATATCGTCAGCAAAAAGTAATAAATTTGACGATAACTTCTTTGGAAAGTGGTTGTAGCTGTAAATAATTCCCCAAAATCAATAGCTCATTAAGTGTTCCACATTGGATGCTGACCACGTTGTTTAAGTGGACTTGTTTAACTGAAGGATTTCGGTCATGCATCCGTAACAGATCACGTTTCGACTCAGCGTGGGACATTGCTCCTACGTTTCACTAGATAGCTAAGAACAAACGCCTCTCGATATATTGGTAACGTATCAAATATATCTTTCCTACCACTTCTCGTCTGATTTTCATTGGTCGGGAAAGCTTCGAATATAGAAGATGCTACTGGCAGCAGGTTGTAAAATCAGTATACTAGTCGTATCTTCACCCCTATCAAAAGGTTTATAACTGTAATTTGTTGCATCTTGCTCATAAACAGACACTTAGGTTTGCAGTGATGATTCTTTTTGGTATGTCATCGGTAACTTTGTGCATTGTTGTATCTTTGATAAGATCTTTTGCTGGGACCCACCACAAACTCTTGTGGTTGAATCAATACTTAAAACTATTCATTTTGATTTCGAGAACTCGGGGATTGCCCAATCATGTAATAAGTTGTAGAGGGGAGAAAAAATAAGGTCGGACCACCAAAATTATGAATAACATCGTGATAAGTCAGTGATTTTTGATCTAGTTGGCGTGAGTAAGTTAAGGGACCTCGGTCCACCTTTATACGACTTACCAGATATATCGTCTACCATGGATGCTTTCTTCATAGACTTCAACAGAGCATGTGATAAGGAGTCAAAAAACAGACTACTCGTGAAACTGAGCAACCCCTAACATGCCAGATATTTCCTGAAATGGATCGAAGAATTCTTGATAGGTCGTAGACAGAAAGTAAGAATCAATCCCAAATGCCCCTCATGGAAACTAGTTCAGTACCACAAGACTCCGTATTGGATCCTTTACTTTTTAGACTGCATGTAAGAACTCCAAAGTATAGTTGAGCCCCCAATGCCAATATACGCCGATGTGAAAATCTGGTGAGACAACAGGAGACGCAGATGCATGCGCACTTCAGGCAAACTTAAACATTGTGATTAGCTAGTCTAAAGAGCGACTGATGCCTATCAATACGACAAAGTGTGTCTACATACAGATTAAGGACATGAGGGTTAGTAGGTAAAGCATAGACGAAGAATCTGTGCCCCAGCATTGAGTCTTAGGGAAGGCAAGTAGAAAAGCCAATAAAGAGCAAAACACTTGTGACATACAGGATTTTACACAGCCATTAATTTGTAGTGAAATACTCTTATGACGAGGACGCGATTGATATAATGGAAACAATTATTATTGTAACCAATGTTATCAGTGATTGTTTTACTCTACTAGTTTGTTTGAGTGCACAACACGCACACACTCTTTCGTTGTTTTTGACCCTGCACGAACTCGCATACCCTCGTTGGTTGAGCATGTAAACTTTGGCACGATCTTGATATTCTTTCGATACCACGATGTACAGATATATCTTGTTGCAACGATCAAGAGCCTTCTGGCTTTCCGCTTACGGAGCGATCCAACCCAATATCTGGCACGCAATCTTTCTGTAGTACTGATCATACCTAATCGCGACACGACGCCTACTACAAGTTCTTGGAACCTGTAACTCAAAGCGATGGTTTATGTCTCTTCATTTGACTCATCCAATAGAAGACTAGATTCCCATACAAGCATACTTGAAAAAGAACAACATAGGCCGTAGTCTTTCTGTTCTTACTACACAAATCTGAATCTGTATTTTACTACGTTGATTTTGGCGTGTTTCTGGAGTATCTAATTCAGATCTTTGATAGGGTTCTGCACTCTGATCTCGTATACCAATTGATATCTGTGGATTCACCATATATACCTGGAACTTAAAAATATACGTTTCTGGCCAATAAAATTTTACTGAGCATTAGATGCACCAAACATTCAGCAGTTTCTGTGTCGCACGACAGACCACTGGCCACTGAGATGTTTACCGAATGTTGTTAAGTTCTGGGGTGATTAACTGCGATAAATCACATAGATGTATAAACTGAGTCATGAAGCAGAGGCTTTGCTTCGTAGTCATTGGTCTTTATATATGATACCTTTATTTATTGAGATTTAACCTGTTTTGTACAGCTATATACGTCTTCATGGCCCAAATACGAAGGGAAAGGCGACTTGATACGGGCATCAAATAAATTAAAGCCATAATGTCGGATAAAACTTGAAATAAATTATTTGTTAAGGGTCGTTTATCATATACTTTTTTGTTACTCTGTGATAATGGAACGAAAGTTCGTCCCCCAAAGGAAACATATAGAATATGAGAATAGCACAGACCTTTGTGTGTTTAACAGGCTTTTAACTATCTTTGGCTCTGGTACTGTTACACATAAACTTATAACACTTAATACACAAGTAGATTCCATAATTCTAGAAATTCCAGTAAATCTGTGCTGTTGATCATTAAGGGGACTTCTGCTCTGCTAATTATCACGTGACTTGATAACCAATTAGAAGACCGACTTATATGACATTTATACTGTGCCAAACCAATGACTTATTAACCGGCACGAGCAGCTTATAACTAACTTTGAGTTCATATTGGTTCTTCTTTCCTCGCCCCTCCAGCTGAGTCTAGAACACAACCCCAGATTTCACTATATAAATCGTGTATTCTAGATATACACAACGTATATACAAGCAAGTCATACCGCACCATAAAGTAGGAAATATCGATTGTACAAAACCAAGTCATAAGTGGCTGTGAGAGACTGTAACTAATAGATTGAGTATAACTTGAGGATAGTAGATCGTACAGCAGTAATCAATAAAATGAAAATATGAATATATACGGAATAGCTACGTAATAATTATCCAATAAGAATACATGTAATAAAAGTACATGATTCATTCATTTATTTTTCGTTAGTATTTAACGATGGTCATGTAAAAGATGCAAAATTGTGTAAAATAGGTTTTAAAAAGACTGTGCAAATGCAGAAGAAACAGAATATACCAAGACAAGTGCGTATAGGAGTTAATTTCTAAAACAGTCCTGTCAGTTAAGGAACACTGTTATCCTCAGTAAAGAATCATGTATTAATTTGACGTGCACCGAAATCGCGCAATCGGCAGAGTTGGTTGCAGAAAACTAGTTGGGCCTGTGCCCCATGAGGCGTGGCAGGTTTGGGTCAGTAAATAAGCAAGTATTCTGGTAATAAAGTAAGTAGACAAAGGGGATGTCCTTAGGGTGTTTGATGAATGCATAATTCCTAAATCGGCTCTATGATAGAATACGTTTCTAGTCAGCCTTGGCATTTCAGGAGCTAGTCATCTCTCTTTTGAGAGTGTATTTGGTCTTTTAGTCGTCATGTGATGTTGAATACTTCCCAGTTCATATGGCAATCAGTTTAAGTTTGGAAAGGAAAAGAGACGATGTGGTTTGTCTTTGTTATGAAAGTCGTGGTTGATACGACTTTTCTTTGAAAGCGTCTTCGGATGCAGCCTTGGTCATTTGTTGAAGTAAGGAATCACTTTCGCAGATGATTTGACGGGAAAGCCGATAGTCAGCTGACAAGTAATTAGTTCTGAACTTGTGAAATTTTTTAGTATCTTTGTAAGTTCTCTACTTCGGGGGGGGGCGAAAAAATGATATAATATCACATGCAAATTCATTACCAGGCAATTTCAAAACTGTGATCAAGTCACTTCCAGTTCTTTCATATTGTCAGGGAGATAGGTCTAGTTTGACCAGTCTTTCGTCATGCATGAAATTCGCGTTTCTGTAAATCAGATATTTTAACCTTTCGCAGTCTCTCTTTAGCTAGTGTTCGAGCTTATGACGAACGAGCATTGGGTACTTATCTAACTGACCATAAAACTATCCAAATTGCTACGTTCCTCAACCAAACTGTCTTCAGCTCCACATTCTGTCGAAGCCTCAACAACTGTAGATTTACTGTTCTTAAGTTTTTATTGCCAGCATCTAATCTTGGTTTTAGATCTGTTGCATCTTCTTGTTTCTTTTATGCGGTCCACAAGCGGCAAGTCTTTAGGAACAAAAACTCCTGACCCCTTTATTGTGTGTCCATTCTGTAGTGTTAACTTCCCTTTATTAACGGATTTCGGCACGGCTTTTAGTATTGTGGTTTGACTTTCTTTCAACTTCGTTTGACTACTGGGATTATAAATCTTCATCAAGGTGACCCCAGAGATGATCCTACGGGTTATATCTTTTGCTAACTCACTGTCAGGCTCAAAGTGCGTTCTAGGTTCTGAGATTTCATTCTCGTTGACTTTGTAAAAGACAACTGACCCATCATCTCTCACTGAAGTAGTAATCACAGTCACACTACGCACACTGTGTGATCCAGAATGATTGTCGATAACTTGGGTGTTAACGTTGTTGTTTTTCCTCTACAATAATGTAAACGTTTGGAAATATGGTCTCCTTTGGTATTAGCACTACTTTAATGATAGACCTAATCACAGAATTGTAGATTTGTCATGATACGACTATCTAATCTAGTCCATACTGACTCGTCCTATCGTGATAACCAGCGGTACGACGTCTGACGCTTCCGAAGAACAAAATTTAGCTGAATAGAGAGCATTGTATTCAATAAAAAATACAGTAGGTTACTCACAGAGTGACCATGCCTACATAACCAAGCCATGCCATTTTGATTCTCTCTTCCCGTATTCACCTGCTCTTAGTGTTACTTGTGGAATGTGAATCTCCCCAGCTTTGAAAATTGTGTGATTAGAAGAAAACACCACTGCAAACTTACGATAAGGTTTTCCAGGCGTTTCCTGGCCGCTACAGGGGGCAGGAGAAATCTTTTTTACTTTCCATTTCTTACAGACCTCCTTGAAATCGACCCTTCCTCCTTTAGTCCATGTCAGTCAACTTTGAGCTTGTTTGGAGGGCTGTCTATTCACTAATCAGAGGCTTTCGAATGATTTGTGAATAAAAGCACGAGTCCAAAAAAACATGTAACAAAAAGGTTGAACCGTGGACTGTTAAATCCTAAAGTTAGATAGACAAAAACACCAATAAAAGTACATATGAAAAAACGTTTTTAAAGAAAATGGTATTCTTGATTTTGTTTTGACTTAAGTTAGTTCAATTTAAATGAAAGCTGTAGCCTTGGTCCGTAAAGGTCGATGAAAATTATTAATTCAGCTCAGCAAGGAAAAATGCCACAGTTTCTTTAGACAGCGTGCAATCGTGTTTTGCACGGTTCGGTATACTTGTTGTGTATCGGATCGATTATATGTTCCATAGTCACCGGTTATTGTCTAATATTAGGGGATGGAAATGTGTAAACAAAAAGGTAGTTTCTAAGTTCACTTGGGTCGTCATGTGTGTCATTTTGTAGCAGGTCTGTGACGATGATCATCATTTACTCGTTTACAACAAAAAAATCAAGCGGATGCGTTTATCTAAACTCACGTTAAGATGAATATGCCTTTAACCGAAAGTGGTGTCCGATTTGTCTTTCACAGCCTGTGAATCAAAAACTGTGCCTTGCAGATGATTGTCATTGTTTGTGAGAACGAGGCCTACTTTGCACCAATTTGATGTACTAGAGAACTTTCGTCATAACTGTTATATCCCCTGGCGAATTATGAATGGTAAATCTGAGGTCTATTTATGGACAAATGTAATATGCCTATTTCCTATTGTATAGTTGTTAAATAACTGACCTAATCGTATTCGTGTTCCTTTTATCATAACCTTCATTTTGACCTTTGAACTATCGTTATTGATTACTTTCCCCCTATCTACAGCCACATTGACCAATTATTGTACAAATGTTATCTTTCTATTTTTTGGTATAATTTGGTCTGTTTGGTTAGTATATAAACCTAGTATGCTTGTGAATAATGATTCATATTGCCGAGGCTGTTATTTGTGTTCTGGACTTAACGGGCTGGGCTAGGCAGATAGGAAGGACCGGATTGCACCCAAGACTGCTCGTACGTATTTCCTGTATCATTGGACGTATATATATATATATATATTAAGAGGGCAAATTCGTACGTTATAACAATAACAACGGTTACGCACAACAGACGTCCACATCCAACGGCTACGGCTGCCATTAACGCATGCTGGAGAGGGGTTGTCCCTGAAGGTTTATCCTGTCGTAAGTTTTGGGGTTAGAGGAACTTCAGGGTTTCCTGAAATTTTTGAAAGATTGACCACGAGTGTTGTGGTGCCAACACCCCTAAGTGTTATCTATATCTCACAGTCTAAAAGCAGACGTTTATCGTAATGGGCCTCTTTGGAGAGTGTAGAAAATGATCATGATGTGTTTTATGAAGATGAGTGAGAGTAATACAGACATCTGTAATTTCGTTTTGTGTCAGTGATGTTTAGTTTGAGAGAACAAATCGCAGTACAGAGGGTTCTGGTAACCTTCAGAATCCTTTTTAAAATTGTCATGAGGCTCAGAGCTGTCATCAATAAATATAATAGGTTTATCGTACCTGTTAAACCCGCCTCTGTAAAGCACTACCAGGCCTCTATATTGTCAGGCCAGAATGACGTGAGTTGCGAGGTGGGAGCGTAAGGCTCTTGGGTATGTGTCCAGATATATTAAGAATAAAGTATACAAATATTTTTAAAAATCCGAGAACACAGCTGGAATATCACGATATGTAACAAATTTGTTATGTTACAACAGGCAACAGAAACAATGTTAATATTTTAGTGTACAAGATCACGTCGGGCTCATCACTAAAGATGTTACTGATATTCACTGTTTGACACCGCTGTTATTCGCAATGCATTCACAATCAATAACCTAAAAACCGGTCAAATAGAAGTCACGAATGAGGGATTTTGGAGGTACATTTGGAAGGTATTCCATTTGTCCAGGTGTATATGATCTTAGCTGGCTAGCAGTTGCAGGGGATGCGTAGCACGGGTTACCCAATGGTGACCTGGTGCGGATATTTGTCCGAGCGCCTTCAGCCAGGGTGCGTCCGTTAAAACTAGTGGGATCAGTATCACTGTCGAAGATTCACAGAACTAGTTTTTTGGGATCTATTTAACGCTATATGCTTTATGCTTAGGGTAAATTAGCATAAACATTAGCCACTGTGTCATACACTGGCGGCACGAAGTTTCATACACTCGAGGCTGTTGGCCATTATTGTGGCTATGTTCCCATGTGTCCTAGCAATGTAGCGTATAGTTTTCATGATTGGCATGTTGATAATAATATAAAGAGAATAAAGTTGTCAGGACATGTATGAAGCATAACATCCCTTTTGAGTTTTTTGAGAGTGTCTCATTCATAGAGTCTCGACAGTACACAGAGGTATATAACAAACCTTTAGATCAAGGCATTAACTGTTTATAAATAATACGAAAGGAAGGCAAAAATGGACGTCAGAATAACGCAATGATGATCTAATATTATTCAATTATTCATAGGCTCTAACTTTTTTTTATTTTATACTAAAATCTGGGCTACAGCAGAAACAGTGTAATTAGGCACAGGATAAAAGCTGTCTGAGAAATGAAACTACTACGACTCTGAGGAGCTTGCCTCAGGGCGGCTATTCCATTTTTAAATTGCTTCAGGAGGGTGGCGTACTTGTTATATATATATATATATATATATATATATATATATACATATATACGAACTGAAAACAGACATGAAAAGGATGGATCACAACTGGAAAGTACTAGAAAGGATTACCCAGGACAAAGTTTAATGGAGAATGCTGGTGAGTTGACTTCGCTCCTCCATGAAGGGTAACAGGCATAAGTAATTATATATTAATATGTTAATACAAACTATTGTTACTATTTCTTAAAATTATACCAAATATTTTTGTTAATTGGCTATACAAGCAGTAATTATGAATAATGTTGAAGAAAATAATTTACTATTATGTTTATAACTACTTGTCCACTAAATTTTTTTTCTTTTTGGTTTAATATTTCACATCGTTTGTATTTAAACATACTCTTCTTTTTATGAAATGACCATCAAAAGTTTCATCTGGTCTCCTTCAAATTGAAAAAGAATTAAATCTCTTTGAAACGGACTAATATTGTGATCAAGTGAATAAATAATATTGTTATTAAACAATAATCAAAAGATGAATATTATAATAACCTATAAAATTTCAAGATGAAAATAAGCTACCTCATTTATACCTTGTTGGATGTTTATTTATTATAGTAGTCAAGTTGAATGAAAAAATACATGAAAACTGTTAAGTCAGGATTACTATTCAGATGAAAAAAAGAAAATGCATCATTCGATCTAGACTAATATCTAGGTTTATCTCAAGATTTATAACCTAATCATTCATCCATTGAAGTGATGTCAAGTCCGTTTCGATTGTCAAATTAATAAGAGTGACAATATACCTTGAAGATTGATTATCTTTCACTCATCTTACTTTTTTTTAACTAATAAGCTTCAAATCGTCTCATCAGAAATTACGAGTATAGTAATATTACTGGGATAATTTTTAATACACTAGAAATTGACTTGAGAATTGTAAAATAATCTTATACATTAAAAATGTGAACAAATCTAAGTCATATCACGGCTGGAAACTTGGAAGCACTGGGAGACCATTTCTTCTTAGTATGGGACTCCTCAGCAGTGGGCATCTAAGATCTCAGACATGGTAATCGAACCCAGAAACTTCAATCTAACGCGCGTCCAGTGCTACCATGTTTTCAATGATGGTCTAACTTAGATCGAATCGTGATTTCAAAGAAATCCAACGATCTCCACAACCTCATATTGATGATCTTATCCAGTTAAGTGAATGTATAAATCGATTTGATTTCGCTAGAAATGTAAGCAACTTCTGTGATTGTTGTGGTCGTAGAAAGCTTATGTATTTTCCTAGGATTACTATCAGCTTTTTTATATAATATTGAAGATATTAAGCAAAAATATTTATTTTTAGATCCTTTTATAGACAAAAATAGTTTATTGAATCCTCGTTACCACCCACAAATTCGTCGAATGGTAAAGAAATAAAATGGAGTATCGCAACAATGAAATGGGAAAGTTGCGCATAATAATCGATTTGTTTTAGCATTCTTATAACACAAACAAGTCTATTATTCAGTCAGTTACTGATTAAAAAAATGTATTTGGGGGTTTGTTTTGAACAAAAAAAGTTGTAGAAAAACCATTGATTTACTGTTTATTTATAATCTTTATCGAGAATAGAGGACATTCGATCGTTAATAATTTCACAGTCATTTATTTTCTGTATTGGAAAAATAATGATTTTTTTGCACTAAGTATAAGAGTTCTATGGACTGTAAAATAATATTTTTCATAAACCATTTAACATGATTTAAGATGAATGTTATTACCTTTTTAGTTTTACTCAAAAATTAAGTTATTTACTTAATTTCAATTACGTCGGCCCTATAGTATGGTTACACAGAATTATGACGCTAATTTAATTTGACAAGTATCAATCATGTATATTAAGATGTTTCTGACTATTGGTTTGTTAACCGACTGTAAGGATGGCTTGTTGGCAAACTTTAGAAAACCTCAAGAAGCATAGAAAGAGTCAAAGACATTCCATCCAATCACCGCTAGAGGAACATCCTAGAATGTCGATTTGTAACTTCCCTATTGGATGAATAAAAAGGACCCCCTATGTGCCTATTGGCTGTCCGAAATGATGATTTACTTTCAGCCAAAAACTATAAGTACATGGGATTTTTGTACTATATTTGACACTGTTTAGAATAACATTCCTACCTACTAGTCTTCTGTCTTCTCATTTTGCGATTTTGGAGGGTTCTAGCGTTCGAGTGCTCAAGTATTACGTGACATACTAAGAATCTAAGTTCGGGATATAACACCGACAAGTAACTAATCATCATACTATTTTGATAGAACGTTTTGTACACAGATAATAATAAATATTTTCATTAGTATTCTGTAAATCGGTGGTCTTGTGTTTAACACTTCAGAATAAATGATTACTTTGATCATATCAATCACATGAAAGCCCTTATGACAAAGAGGGTTTTAGGTGATAACATTATAATTAGTTACGTTTGTTGTTTACTATTTTGTCACAATAGTTATTAGCAGTTCCATTTTAAAGTTAATGTATCTTTCAAGTGAATTCATTACTGGGTTTTGTACAGTTGTATAACTTTTGTTTTTCTACTTGAGTTTCTTTCGCATAAGAATGATCATTCGATCTGGACAACGATATCATTTCTCTTTCACATTTACTAATGATGATTTTCTGTGATATTACATTGCAAAATATATTCATTAATTTCCTTTAATTTGTACTTAAGTAGTATAGAATTATCAAGTGTTACATTCTAATTATCTCTGTTTATGCGATATAACAACAAAAAGATATATGGACTTGCTAATCAGAACTAAATTTCATAGCCCGTTAATTGACCTACAAAAGTAAAAGTCAATAATTACATATGTTTCAAATGAATTTTAATTATGTTTATTTTTTAAAAAAATATTTTCTAGATATGCTTCACATTGTTATATAAAACGCCTTATTTTCACTGGTGAGGCATCTTGTCTTCTGATACTCATTTGCTAGGCGCCATCCTGTCTGGATAATCTCGATTTGTGAACAATTACCTATAGGCTATACCGATTTCATTAATTCAAGAGATTGATCGATACCAGTCAATTCAAATCACACCAAATTTCTATAATGTAATCATGTGTAACTACTTTTGGTTCAATTTTATTTTACTATTCTCTAGATATATTAGCTTTGAATTCTAAGAAAATGAAGGAAATTTCCTATGAAATCTCAAAGAATCAGGGAAACAGATTATTTATTATTAGGTTATTAGTAGTTCACTTATTACTGCAGATATATAAGTTGATTAGGTAGAGTCAATGATCAACAATATATTAGTCATAATAAAAGGTATAATCAGTGTATCATATTGTGATCACTAAAATTAGTGAAATTTTATACTATAATCTCTATTCACCGGCATTGAAACCATTCATTTAGAGATGTTAATACTCACTAACGAAGAACAAAATATATTTATTATTCAGAAAGCTTCCATTATAAATAGTATTTATGCATGTAGCAATTAATATTTATTAAACAGTTTCATATGCTGGGTGCAAGTAGAAAAGACCAAGTTTATACAGGTGTGAGATTCTATTCTCAATGTAGAATGAGATTGACAATCAGAAGTCGTTTTCACGAAGATGAGTCCTTATAAATAAACTGTTAAAACTGGATGAGGGAGAAAGAAGGCTATTGTATTACAGACTGAGGAACTAAAAGTGAGAATAAAGACGACCAAAACTTCAACAAAATATAATAATTAACGATTCCCATAAATAACGGAAATATTCAAAAATTCAGTAAACCACTCCAAATAGGATGATATAATTAACCATCGGCAAATACAATTACATGAAGTCAATTTTTTTCAGGATTTGAAGAGATACTGTAATCGAGAATAATGAAATGTACCATGGACATATCCACAAATTTCTACTTCACCATTATTAGGCAATATCGTTAGTTGTTATAGATATCTATTCATTATGAAGGAACGATGATATTTGATCACTGAATAACAGTCTTATTCGAAACCATCTTACACTATTATGAATACTTCGAAAATCTGCCCACTAAAGACGTAAACCACTGGTAACACTGATTTGTAATTTGAAAATTCGCATCACTCTAAAATACTATGATAATTAGAAGTATTTGAATTGTAGTATAAACTAGTAATCCCCGGAATAACGCAATGTAATCAAGAAGTATTAGATGAGCCCGAACGAATGTATTGTATTTGGAATTCAAAATTACAACAGTCATCAATACGAAGAAGTCATTGATTTATTTAAACATCACATCCGCCACAGCTCGAATTGAAGTGTAAGTGTCTGTAATCGATTGTTTGTCATCTTCTTAAGTTCATCCTACATCTGTCCGATGGTGTATTGAATGTACACTCTGTATTATCTAGAATGCACTCATTAGTATTAGAATTAACAACGGAAATTGGAACAGACTCACCTGGGTTCTAGAATTGTATACAATCAGCATGTCGGTTGTGTAGTGAAACCATTGATATTTAGAATTTGCATCATGGACTTTCCAACAATATCCTCCCCCACGAAATAATGTTGGGTCCTTGATTCGCAATGTTTTAGCCAATATGACGTTCCCAATTTGCATTATCTTCTCAAATCTTACGCATCGACTACTGCATGTGAGTATTTGGGAATAAACACTGATATATGATTTGAGGTATTCCATCATGTGACTTTGACTTGAATAAAAATCATGATACATATACTTTTTGTTATTCATATTAGAATATACAGATGGATATGCATTGATATATGTAATTAACACATGTGATTTAACTAGGCTTGATTTACCTGCGAAACAATCGAATAGAAAACATTCATCTGCCTCATATTCATTAGGATAATCTTGAAATTGATTTGGATTCTCTGTCTGTGCAAACTTCACATCTGGGCAAACTGGTTCTCTGGTTGCTTCGGGAAATTTTGCTTTCCCATCTGATTCATCGTACCACTGACTAGGGATTCTACTCGAAACACATTGTTCGTGAGAATATGCAACATCTGATACGAGAACATCGGAAATGTGACTAGAGTTCGACTCATTAGGAACATATTTGTCACATTCATTAGGAATATCATTAGAGATAAATTGATTGTGAGGACCACTGACACTTGACATGATATCAGAATTCGATTTCTCTGAAATATTTTCCTCAGATTGAATAAGAGTTTCATTAGAGAATAATGGATCATCAGGGAATTCTGCATCTACCAAAACTGAATCTGGCTTTTGATCATGATTTGACTCATTCAACATTTTGTTCTCAGAGTTGTAAGAAATTCCATCAGAAGTATGTGAATTATCACGACAAACCATATTTGGTACAATAACATGAGAAATCCGAATAAGTTTG
>NC_031495.1:28879779-28963733 GCF_000237925.1 Schistosoma mansoni
ATTCACAAAAATGTGAAAATGAACTGATTTTATGTGAAATATTGAAGGAATAGTATATAAATGAGAATGAACGTGTCATATATGTTGTACAATTTCGTACATTTGAGCTAATACAATGTCTGGTAAGTATATACAATATTGCATATTGTAATGTGTTTAATGGTGATGACTATGAGAATGGGACTGCTGATCCTAGATTTTACTCAGGATTTGAACGTGTTAGTAATGACAATGTTAGCCATAGTAGATAATATGTTTTCTTCTCTGTATTCCAAACGCAGTGTATAATAGATGATGAAGTTTCGCATATGGAACTACTCCTAATCGATTCCTACCACTTATGACAATTTTCATGAAAATTTTCTCATACCATCTAGAGCAGTAGTAGAGGAGAGGAGGAAGTATGGATAGTTGCCAGATGGGAGTGAAGCACTGATTGTCAACATTCTCATTGTGTTTACTCACCCATTGATCAGTAGTTTCCATATCAACCTATAAAAAACCTATTGTGATTACTACCAATATTATTATAATTACAACAAACTCAACACACTATATGTGTATAGGGTGTTTAACATTAGTTATTCATTTGAGGTTCAATATTGTGTGGGGAAAGCGATACCTTAACTTATTTACTGGACGGTTTGACTATATTCCATGCTGACTGAGGGATAAGATTATTTCGAAATAGTTGGACATTATAACATTGATTTTTCATGAAGTTTTGTAATTCATTTGATCGAAATTCTTGTACTAAATGATTGGTTGAATATTTTATTTATTGAAGACTGCTGTGAAGGAAAATGTGGTTGCGGATCGAGCTGTAACTGCACCTCTGGCACCTGTAAATGTGATGGCAAATGTTCGGGATCCAAATAACCAAACACACTCATATGGATGTGGATCAAGAAATCAACGAGTAGGAGTACAGTTTCGACAGCTTGTCAACACAATGTAATAAGAAAAATTAAACAATAAATAAAGCTATTCATGCTTTTCTAAATGAAATTCGTCTTTTAATTCACTAGGGAATTAGAATAGATGTTGACATAGTATTTTAGAGTGATGCGAATTTTCAAATTACAAATCAGTGTTACCAGTGGTTTACGTCTTTAGTGGGCAGATTTTCGAAGTATTCATAATAGTGTAAGATGGTTTCGAATAAGACTGTTATTCAGTGATCAAATATCATCGTTCCTTCATAATGAATAGATATCTATAACAACTAACGATATTTCCTAATAATGGTGAAGTAGAAATTTGTGGATATGTCCATGGTACATTTCATTATTCTCGATTACAGTATCTCTTCAAATCCTAAAAAAACTTTGACTTCACTGGAATATGATATTATATATATATATATAAATATAACAATTTTATTGTCATTTTTCAATAAACCTTTATATTATTCTAATACCTATTTATTCTCCGTATGTGTTACCGTTGACAAATAGTTCAATATTCTACTTTTTCACAGTTCTGGATTGTTATTTTGATGCAAAATTTAGTTTTCCTTTTGTACAAATCATTGAACATATATTAACTTCTTAAATGCAGGTATGAATTCTTCACCAATATATGCTTGGATAACTCCGCCTGTATCTCTTCCAGAGTTTCTACTGGTCTCAAGCCCGGGTAAAGAATGTAGGTTGTGCATGGGTTTGGCAACCCCATCCCATAGAAGAAAATCTTGCTGAGAAAACGCCTACCAGATTAAACATATTAAACCATTTAATCTTTGCCCTGGGAGTCGAAGGAAGAATTATGACGCCTCATGATGAAAGATGAGATTTTTCGGAAGTCACGGGGCCGATGCCCCTTCTAACAACAAGAGTAACAATTTTTATAGGTACATGGAACTTCCGGACAATTTGGGATATCAGGAAGATCAATCAAATAGCAACAAAAATGAGAAGATACAAATTGGCAGTACTTTGAATCAGCGAAACCCATCGAACCCAAGCTGGACAGCAAAGGTTAGATACGGGAGAGATGCTGCTGTACTCCGGTCACGAAGGGGAAATTGCTCCACACACTCTAGGAGTTGCTCTAATTCTGTCCAAAGAAGCACGAAATGCACTTGTAGGATGGGAATCTAATGGACCCAGGATAATCAAGGAATCATTCAAAACAAAGAAGGAGGGAATCACAATGAATGTCATTTAATGTTATGTACCCACCAATGATAGCAGCGATGACAATGAAGATCATTTCTACTCAAGGCTGTAATCAATCATAGCAAAGTGCCCAAGAAAGTACCTCAACACCCTGATGGGAGATCTAAACGCTTAAGTCGGAATGGACAACACAGGATATGAAAGTATAATGGACTGGGAGAGAGAAATGGAAATGGGGAGAGATTTGCAAATCTATGTGCAGTCAACAAATTGGTTATAGGAGCACAGTAATGCCACATACATGCATACAAAAAGCTACATAGATCTCACCGCACCACATCATAGAGAAACAGATAGATCATATTTGTATCAACAAAAAATTCCTAAGGACAATGGAAGATGTGACAACCATGAGGGAGTGGAACTGACATAGCTTCAGATTACACCTAGTTGTGGCCAAGATGAAACTGAAGCTAAAAAAACACTAGAAAACTGTGGAAGCAGCATTACAAAGGTTCAGTACACCCTTCCTTCTACATACTGACAAACTCAACCAATTCAAAATAACTTTCAACAACAGGTTACAAGCTTTACAGGATCTACTGAAAGAACAAGAAACTAGTGTGGAGGACAATAGGAAGTAGATCAAAGAAGCATTAACTCCAATGTGTCAGGAGGTTCTGGGTCTCAAGAAGCATCATCATAAGGAGTGAATCTCTATGGAAACCCAACACAAGATTGAAGAAAGGAAGAACAAGGAGATGACAATTAACAACAGTCGATCACGAGCAGAGAAAGTCAAGGCACAAGTTAAATAGACATAAGCAAACAAGGAAGTGAAGAAGAGCATTAATGCCGACAGCAGAAATAAGTGGAAGAACTAGCAACGGCGCCGGAGAAAGCTGTGAGAGAAAGAAATATAAAAAAACTGTATGGCAGAACGAAGAAACTTGTAGGGAGATATGTTAAACCAGCTTCAGTGAACCAGGAGGATATTGAAACAACAACTACATACCTTCCTACAGATGCCAATCCACAAACGGTCAAAGAAATCAGGATGGTCATCAAACAAATCAAGAGTGGAAAAGCAGCAGGACCCGATAATAAAGCAGGCGAATTCCTGATATAAGATGTACAAGCAACTGCAAACATGTTCCATGTTCTATTTAGGAAGATTTGAAAAGCAGGACAAGTGCCGACAGACTGGTATGAGGAATATCTCATCAAGATACCAAAGAAAGGAGATCAAAGCAAACATGAGAATTATAAAGACATCACAATACTATCAATACCAGGAAACGTTTTCAACAGAGTTTTTTTAACCGGATGAATGATTCAGTAGACATCCAACTTCGAGATCAAGAAGCTGGATTCCTTAAGGATCACTCGTGCACAGACCAAATCGCAACACTACTGATCATCGTTCAACAATCGAATGAATGGAACTTGTCACTAAACGCTAACTTCATTGGCTATGGGAAAGCGTTTTACAGCTTGGATAGGAGGATTTTACGGGCCCTTCTTCGACACTATGGAGTTCCTGAGAAGATTGTCAACATTAACCGGAATTCATACAACGGACTACACTGCATAGTTATGCATGGAGGACAGCTGACAGATGCATTCCAAGTAAGGACCGGAGTCAGACAAGGCTGTCTACTCTCTCCCCTGCTCTTTCTTCTGGTGTTTGACTGGATTATGAAGACTTCCACGTCTAAGGGGAAGCACGGAATACAATGGACATATCTGAATCAATTAGATGATTTGGACTTCGCAGATGACCTAGCTCTTCTATCCCATACACATCAACAAATGAAGGTCAAGATAACCACAGTAGCAGCAGCCTCTGCATCAGTAGGCCTCAGTATACACAAAGGAAAAAGCAAGATAATCGAATATAACACAGCTAAAACCAACTCAGTCACACTTGACGGAGAAGCTCTAGAAGAGGTGGAAACGTTCACGTATCTGAGTGGCATCATTGGTGAACAAGGAGGACGCAGATGTAAAGGCGAGGGTTGGCGAGGCAAAGGCAGCATTCTTACAATTGAAGAGCATTTGGGACTCAAAACAACTGTTAATCAATATCAAAGTGAGAATCTTCAATACGAACGTCAAGACAGTTCTACTGTATGGAGCTGAAACTTGGAGAACTACCACAACCATCATTAAGAAGGTACAAGTATTTGTAAACAGATGTCTACGCAAAATACTGAACATCCATTGGCCGGATATCATCAGCAACAGCCTTCTGTGGGAAAGGACAAGCCAGCTTCTAGCTGAAGAGGAAATTAGGAAAAGACGTTAGAAGTGGATAGGAAATACACTGAGGAAATCACCAAACTGCATCATGAGGCAAGCCCTAACTTGGAATCCTAAAGGGAAGCGGGGAAGAGGAAGGCCAAAGAACACATTACTCCGGGAAATAGAAGCAGATATGAAAAGGATGAATGTTAACTGGAAGGAACTGGAAAGGATTGCCCAGGACAGGGCTGGATGGAGAATGCTGGTGTGCAGCCTATGCTTCTCAACGAGGGGTAACAAGCGTAAGTAAGCATTATTTATGAATATTATATATTATTATTTATGAATAACTACTAAAAGTTTATATTTTTCCAAAATGCAAATCTTGAATGAATCAACATTTTATTTCATTATAATAAATACACAGCATCTTCAACTGAATTTACGAAGAAAATCCACTAACATATTTCATTTTTCATAAAAAAAGAACTAAATAACAATTTCTGATCTGATTTTCATTTATTCTTCATTTCTGTTTGTACTTATCGACCATATGGACGAGTGAATCGTCTACGATGGACATAAAACACCTTGTTCTTATCTAAATTTTCTAGATTATTTGGATACCATCTTTGTTTAGTTTCTTGGATACCCAATCATTGGACACAGAAACAACGAGCATTCATTGAACATGTAAATGAAAAGAAAACAGGTGAAAATATCAGTGATATTTAACAACAAATAACAATAGTGATGTTTCATTTCATGACATTTATATATACACAGTGGCTTATTTCGGACATATATGTTACACAAAAAGACCTCTTAATAATCTGGTAGATTTGGCCAATTTACAGATTAAATCAGAGTTATATCTTTTGGCCTGTGTGTCCTGTTTGTATATATAACGTGGTAATACCACTAATTAGAGAGCAGTGAATCATCTTTCCGACCAATGACACACAAAACCCGTACGAGCAGTCTACAGTCCTTATCGGTCCTGCTTCCCGCCTAGCCCAGTATATTAAGTCCAGAACACCAATAACAGCCTCTGCAATATGAATCATTTATTTCAAACATACTGGGTTTATATACCAATCAGACAGACCACATCGTATCATGAAATAGGAAACAACATTTGTACAAGATTTAGCCAAATGTGGCTGTGAGTAGAGGGAACAGTAATTAGTAGACTAGGGATAACTCAAGAATGGTAAATCGTATAATAATAGTTCATAGGTCAAAATAAGGCTCATAATAAGAGGGACATGAATATGAATATTTTGGTTGTTTAATATTTATACGATAAAAATATACACATAGTATTGGTCCATAAATAGTTCTCAAAAGGTACCACTCATAATTATCTTCGGGATAATAACAATCAGCAATAGCGGTACATGCTATTTTCATCAATCACCAAATTGATGTTAGAGACATCAAAATAATTCTAAAAGGTTTTTCCAAAGAGAGGCGAGTAGTCGGAGAGTTTCATAGAATGCTAAATCCCTCTGCCCTCAATAGTAAAGAAGGCCTGGATATTTATCCAACCTGGACTGTTTATTCAAACAACAACATTTGACACTATTTATTTTCTACACAAGCTACACACATACGCACGCACATAATTTCAACCTCACTACTTCATGTTACAAATACATACATTTTTCATACCCATCTTCAGACGCACAAATTAATACAATGACATGTCATACAAATTCACGTGGATCAAGAATAACTTGGCACTGACATATTCAGACGTATCATGGTTTTGACTGTACTAAAAATATTCTTCATTGTTTCCTTTTTACTATCTAAACTTGTGTTAACTTAATCTGGCTATTTTATTTGCTCTGAAGAAGTATCTTACATTAAGTCATGAAACGTCAGAAATACAATTTTCTACTTATTGGGATATAACAAAAAAATATATTTGCTACTAACTTTCTACCCAATGCTCAATTTATTTGAAACTATCAAGTCCAACCTTGGTATTGATATCTGTTTAAGGAAATGTTATTAAGTTAACAGATTACTTTTTCATTAAGTTAGTTCAAAACATTTGGTTAAAACAGAAATGGAAACAAAGTTAATTAAAATCAAATAGATGCATATTGGTGATATAGATATAAGAGTAAGTTGATTATAACTGTGGTTGGTTTGACAGTGAAGCTAGCGAGATCGATTGTAATAAGTTACTGTGAACACGGAGATTCGGTTTCCCGAGAAAGATGTTGATGGTTTCAATAAATATGTGCTTAAATCTTTCTGTGCATTAGATGTAATGAAGTGAATATGGAAAACTCATATAAACGATCAATCTTGCTTTTAATCAAACTTTCATTCACAATAATATTTATGTGCAAAAGCCAATCAAGGCAAATTGACTATGAAGATGGACTGAGTAACTAATCATAATAAATAACTAATACATAGTGATAGTAGGGTGACAGATAATAATAAATAACCTGACAATGTGTCTAAATTTACTTGAACAGGAAGTAGGTCAAAGCTTGAAAAAACAAATAATAGGTATTAAAAATTACGTGGTGAGAAATATGTGTATAATCACCTAAACAATGAAAAGATACAAACGGGTAGTGGAAGGAATAAGTAATATCTTCTGTTATGTTTCCTCTAGTCAGGGAAGAGACAGAGGTATTATAGGCTTCTTTTAAATACAGGGACTAGATGAGTTAGCTCGAATCCTCATAACTTTAGTCTTAAGCAAGAGACCAGAGCCAACAATAATCTGAAAATTTAAAGGTATCCGATAACTTATTATAAATGCTGTAGTTCTATCTGCTACATGACTACTAACGATCATGTGTGACAAAGTTGGAATGTTAAATAAATTCATTCTAACAATTAAAATCACGATTTGTCTAAAGACAAAATGGCTTAACTGTATCATCGTTAAACCTATAGAACATAATGAGTTCAAATAGAAAGTCAGCAAAATTGCTTAGTAACCCTTTTTTAAATTAATATGAGTGGACATTTGCACCATATTCAAGATTTTTATCAGTACCTACAATAAAAGACTTTGAAATGATTTATTTATTCGAACGTGAAAAAATTACTACATTTCATTGTCAAATCGAAACTTACCAAGCGCAGAGTGTTTCGCTTTACTATCCAGAAAATCTATCATATGATCATCTGACATGTAAGGATATGTAAGATAGAGCCCATGTTCTGACTGATAAATATCATCGTCCATATGTCCAGAAGATAATACAGACAGATATAAAACTATTAATAAAATGAAATAAATTTTCATTCCTCTAGATTTATTTCCTTGATTGAATTACTGTTTTCTAAAGGTTTGTCGTCTTTTGAAAAGAAAAAAAAGAAATTTGATTATTATAATCTTTAGAACTGTGGAGTATCGAATAACTGTCAGCAGCCCCTCTGAGGATACTGCCTGCCTTAGGCCCAGGTAACGGAAGAGGATTGGGTTTAGGACTAATAATACCATCTTGTAACAAGGAATAACACAACAAATAAAAGCTAACAGGTGATAAACAGTTGAACTTATTGAACTGAGGGATATTCATTTAAAAGAGTTATGATGCACGATGGTGAAAGACGGGAGTTACCGAAAGATGCGGGTCCGACACCCCTTCCAAAAATCAGAGCAATAATGAGTAAATGTACATGGAACGTTCAGACAATGTAGGAGGCCGTGCTTGTCATTCATACAGTCGCAAAAATGATAAGATACAACCTCTCTGCGCTTGATAAACGCAAAACTCATTGAATACCATTCAGACAGAAGAAAGAACTTCAGGAGAGTTGCCGTTGTATCCTGGTAAAGAAGAAGAAAATACCCTTAAATTCAAGGAGATGCACTAATAATCCCCAAAGAAACGTTAAAAGCGCTTACAGAGTGGATAACTCATGGTTTCAAGGTTGTCAGAACATCATTCAAAGCAAGGGAAAATATTACACTGAATATCATCCAGTGCAACGCACTCACCTAAGGTAGCAGTAAAGTCGATAAAGAAATGTTTTATGAAATGCTGCAATGAAATGCTATTGCATGGAAAAGTCTAGGAAAAGGCCTGATCATTCTGATGGGGCAGTCAAACGCCCTTGTCAGTATGAACAACAGTTTGTCAAAACGCAGTGTG
This sequence comes from Schistosoma mansoni, assembly GCF_000237925.1. Taxonomy (NCBI): domain Eukaryota; kingdom Metazoa; phylum Platyhelminthes; class Trematoda; order Strigeidida; family Schistosomatidae; genus Schistosoma; species Schistosoma mansoni. Next base: position 28,888,280 of record NC_031495.1, read on the forward strand.
GGGCAAAATAGGCTGGGAGAAATAAATGAGAATAGTGTGAGGCTGATGGTTTCTTGTGCTCCCAGAATACAGTTATAAGGGGCAGCATTTCTCCTCACAAACTCATGAACTAAACTATGTATATTTCACCAGAGAATAAGAATGAGCACAAATGCATGAATAAAATATTCAGAAAATCTATGGAAGATGTAAGAACAGAGAGAGAAACTGATATATCTCCAGGCGCTCACAATGTGAGTGAGTTCGAGTTAGCTCAATAACAGCTTCCAAGTCCCACAAAAAGCACTAGATGACGAGAAAATCACCATATCGAAAGACTGGAAAGAGGTTAGAGAAGCAATAACTCTAATATATCACAAGGTACCATGCCACCAGAGGCACCCATGTAATGAGTGGATCTCTATCGTTACCCTGGACCAGATTCAAGAAGGGAAAGTCAAGAAGACTAAAGTCAGTAACAATAGACGAACAAAAACAAAGAAAGTCTGTGAGCTGGGTGCTGAAAAAGGACTTTGGAGCCTGAGAACAACAACAGAAAAAGCTGCAAGAGAAGGAAATATGACAGGAATATATTTTACAACTAAGAAGCTATCAGGGATATATTGTAAATGAGAGCGACCAGTCAGGAACAAAGAAGGAAATCTAGTCATTGTAGGTCAAAAACGACGGAACAGATAGGTTGAAGATCTGGCAACAGTTGGAAAAGAGATCTGAAAGCAAAATAGGTTGAGAATCTGTGGTCGGCGGCCTATACCTCAAGAACAGTAACCAGCTTTTGTATAAGTAATGTATAAGATCTTCTTGACATTGGGAAAATCGTGTATATGATGAAAGAAAAAAAATGTATTTTTATTATTAATTTGTGTTAAATACTAAAATCTTTTCTTTTTATACTTCAGAACTGCTTCAATTCAATTTGTTGTTCCTCTATAAATATTATGAGTATTTTATATTTGTTTTTTTCAGTTATTTGAGGAAGAATTACTGTAACTAAAGAGTTGTGAAGTATATGGGTTGAATTAAATCTAACGGTCGAGGTTATAAAACATATCGACTATTTATATGAGAGGACTTCGTTAAGTTAATGAAACCTATTGTTAGTTATTATTAGTTGTTTACTGAATGTTATATACATTTTGTATTACTTGTTTTAATCTTCTCATCGATGTTTAGGACTGTAATTAATCAGTCTCTTATTGGCATATGTGCATCATGTGCGGTTTATCCCAATATTGCCCAGAGTTACAAGTATCATAAGTAAAATTTGATGCTGGATAGCAGTGGAATCCAGGATGGGATAGAGTTTGAAGCGAACGGTAGTGGGTTCGAGATAGGATGAAACATGTATCCTGGATTCCACTTCTAGCCACCATACACTTTCGCTTATAACGAATATCATATTTTTCGATTTTAACACCAGATGAAAGTTTATTAAATTAAAAATTGGTTTGGATTTTGAAGTTTACGAATAGATATGTCTGATACATTCAATAGTGACCACAGTTTAAATGAACCTAAAATAAGCTAGAAATAATATCTTATCATTACCAAAAAGTAATCAACTGATCGATTATCATCAGAAGGGGGTTTTGTAGAGACTTTTAGTAATTTTATATAGTTGAGATGGAAAATCTGGAAGCACTGGACGGTCGTTTCGTTTTATTGTGGGACCCCTCAGCAGTTCGCATTCACGATCCCGCCTCGCGAGATTCGAACCCAAAACCTATCATCTATGACTATAAAACTTGATGAAATAAGGTTGAATCCTATCAGTTCACTAAAGATTCCAGGTATCCTTTGTTAATACATACTGACTGGCAAGAGATCTATATTCAGAGTAGCATTCCAATTGTTTCTAATCTCTTAACTTCATTTTAGTAAAAAACGTATTAATGATAATTATGTTATTCTGTAACTTAACTCATAATTTCATAGAAATATAATTTCTCATAATTAATATTTAATTAACCGGTTGTGTTTCAGTGTTATTATCGACTTTTTATTCTCACACCTAAAAAAAATCTACCATTTACTTGGTTTTTTTTGTTCAACAATTTAAAGGAATGGATAAACTAACCTGTTCCTTTATATTTTTTTAAAACTCTGACTAAATAAATAGCAATATCTAAAACTAACTGATCTATTTAATGTTCAGTAGTAACCACAGCAACTAATAATTTGTATTAGTTATAAGTAGTTTTCTTTCTCTCTAATGTATACAACATTGGTTAGTAGTATGAGAAATATTTGAAAAAAAAGCCTATTATAATAATTAGGCATTTAGAAAAAAAGGATAATGAATATATTTATGAATATTTAAAGGAGTTTTCTCTAATATTTAACAGTAATGAGTAAAAATTGAAGATGTTGCCTATTTTTAACACTTTTAAAAATCAAGTTTTCTATCGTTTTTTATCAAAGAGGTTCATTATTTTTGAAAAAAATCTTAACTTGATTGCATAATTCACAGGAACCAATGTGAGTAAACTGAATACTCACGATATGTAAAACAAATGTTTTAGCTCCAGATCTAACTATTAAGACGACAAGATAAGTAGTAGAATTTCAACTCTAACTGGCAATAACACAGTAAAAAGGTAGATATTGCTCGAAACACAAACGAACTGTGTATTTGAACATCAAATGTTGAGATTTCAACCCAAAATTCTGCTGATTTTAAACGGTAAATAGAAACTTCTTTTTAAACATGGGACATAAATTATAATTGTGTGAAGGCAAAATGCAATAATATTTATAAAAAACAAATATCACAATCGACAAGCCAGCCTCTAGATGATTAACTTTGGTTACAATATGATTTAATCAACGGACAAAAACATTGACATATTTACAAACTATGAATTTTCTCTCGGTTTTACAAGGAGAAGCGGACAACACTGCAAAGTGGTACATGAAGGACAGCTGACAAATACATTACGAGTGAGGAAGGAAGTCAGACAAGGCTGCTTAATCTCTCTTTTTCTCTTTCTTTTGGTGACCGACTGGATTATGAAGACGTCAACATCTGGAGGGGGGAAGCACTGGATACAGTGAACAGCTAAGATGCAGCTGGACAATCTAGACTTCGCAGATGACAGCTTTCCTATCCCATACACATCAACAAATGAAGGTCAAGATAACCACTGTAGAAGCAGTCTCTGTATCAGTAGGCCTCAGTATACACAAAGGAAAAAGCAAAATCCTCAACTACAACACAGAGAGCACTAACCAAACTCTGGAAACTGAAGAAACATTCACGTATCCGGTCAGCATCATCGGTGAATAAGGAGGATCGGATACAGACGTAAAGAAAAGGATCGGCAAAGCAAGAGCTGCATTCCTACAACTGAAAATATATGCAACTCAAAACAACTGTCAACTAACTTCAAAGTTAGAATCTTCAATACGGACGTCAAGACAGTCCTGCTGTATGGAGCTGAAACGTGGAGAACTACCACAACCATCATCATGAGGGTACAAGTATTTCTAAACGAGTGTCTACACAAGAGACTGAATGCCCGTTAGTTGGATACCATTAACAACAAACTAATATGGCAGAGTGCAAGTCTAATTGCATCTCAAGGGAAAGTTAGGAAAGGACGTTGGAAGTGGATAGGACACAAACCAAACCCTAACTCATAATCCAGGAAGCAAAAGTTAAAAGAGAAGACAAGGGAACATATTGCATCCAGAAATGGAAGCAGACATGAAAATAATGAATTGCAACTTGAAACAACTGGGAAGGGTATTCAAGAACAGAGTTGGATAGAGAATGCTGGCAAACAGGCTTAGGCTCCTCCATGAAGGGTAACAAGCGTAAGTAAGTAAGTTTACAGAAACAATAGGGTTTTTTCTAGGATTATCTGTTAATTGCACGAGCTTCAACTTTATCTTCTAGAAGAAGCCATTGCTCTGTGACTAACGATTTAACTCTTAACATATCCAATTTATTGATCAATAGCTTTAATGGATTATTAGTTTATTATCAGAAGACATTTTGAAACTAAGTCGAATTAAATTGATAGTGAAACTAAGATAGCAAATATACAGTTTGATTATTTTAAATATCTTAAGTAATTGTTAAGTAAAAGTACTTAAAAAGTTCTTGGTAACTTTTACCTTTGATAACAATGAGAACTGTAGGAGATTTGTTATCTTTAATCTATATTAGTCTTTTAGGGTCTTTCTGTAAAACTTCATTTTTCTTTCTCTTATACTTATCTTCATTTCATTCACACTCATAAATACTGGTTTAAATCAAATATCCTACATATGCTCTAATTATCTTTTTTGGGAAATTAGTTGTACCTTATTTAAAATAATTATATACTTATTCAGCACTTTCTCATTTATAACTAATTTTCCGGATGATGCTATTCTTCTCATGAAGAATATTTTTTTTCAAATGTGAATATATCTTCGCAAAACATTGAACTGAATCATTAAAATAATTTCATATAGTCCATATTATGAGCATAGTTATGAAACTTGACATTACATTAATTAAAATATGGATTTATAAAGCATTAATTATTTGAAGGGGGTTTTGTGGAGATTTTAGTAATTTTGTATAATTCAAAGCATGAGTCAATTGAAGCTAGACCACCATGGAAAACCTGGAAGCACTGTACAGCCTTTTCGTCCTATTGTGGGACTCCTCAGGACGAACACTTTGCAGTGTTGTCCGCTTCTCCTTGTAAAACCGAGAGAAAATTCATAGTTTGTAAATATGTCAATGTTTTTGTCCGTTGATTAAATCATATTGTAACCAAAGTTAATCATCTAGAGGCTGACTCACGATTTCAACTATTAATTATTTCTATAGTTATTCATTAATTTATTTAACTAAGCGATATACTCAAAAATGCTCTTACAAAGTGAATTTTAGATGCATTGAAGTTGACCATACCAACAATTTGAAATATACATTGATATACCACAATAATAATATATTATATAATGTAGCGCAAACACAAATAACTAATACATAAAAATAACAGTTATCCTATGAATCAGTCAGTCAGTCAGGTACAACGTTTGACTAGTCACATATATGCATTAGTTCAAGTTGCCACACCTCATTAGCACAACAAGATGAACACCAAATTCAAAGAAGTAGTTACTTCAATGGTAGTAATATATAAATGAAAGATTGTATATAAAAAAGAAAGGATTAGCTCGTAGGAAGAAAGATATTCTATGATCACGCAAACATATCTAACTATATATTTGATCAACAATCTTTAACTTGTATTACCACTCTATTTAAATTATTATATATAAGTCATGTTAAAAATGATTTATTATAGTTTGTAATATAGTCATATTCATTTTATAAATTCTTTCAATGCTTCACTAAAGAAAAACAAATCAGTGAACCTGTTTATTAAATGGTAAGAAAGGTAACTAATCATATAAGAGAAATAAACAATCATAGTAACAATAATAATTATTATTATTATTATACCATAGAATCAATTGGGAATTCTATTTTAGTAAATAAATAAAACAATATGACTAATATATACATTAAGATGGTATTTAACTAATATGATTTGAATTAGAAAATCATAAATAATTAGATTGTTTTATTCCTTTAGTAAATTGTCAATTAGTTACTAATCAACGAAATACAACTTCCTTTTTTTTTGTCCCACCAAAATGAATTTTGATTTTTTTTGTTTTTTGTTTCATCACACCTTAATCTGTTCTTTTCTTATTTATTTTATTCTCATGTGGTTTATGGTGAAAGTCTCGAAAATTGATCAACAAACTATAATTTAGTTTGTTACATTTATTTTTTGTTTAAATAAAAGTTAATAACAATAATAGATTTGATTGAATAAGTATTTAATGTTTTATAAAAGAAAAACCAGCTGAACTATAGGAAATATTCTTTTTCTTCATTATTACTCTGTTTCTTTCATTAATCCTCCATGAAATATTTTCTACCTTGAAAGTACGATTCATGATGAAAAGCTTCTTGATAACTATGGGTTGTATATGATGTTTATGATCATGTTTCTCATATGTTGTAGTAACTATTTGATTGTTTTTCTATATTAAATTATAAAGAAAGTAAACTGCATCAAAAACTGGCATTTTGTGGTAAACCTTTAAATAATGAACATTGTTTTTGATTTCGTTTGCAGAGTTCTAAACATTCTACACTTCAGAATCCTTTTTAGTTTAATATAAGAAACTTCAGATCTTTTGACAAATACGAAAATGATCTATTTATTCAGTGGGATTAACCAATCAACATGTTTAATACCAATTCATTTGTGGTATAGAGGATTTTTAATTAATTATCTAATGCTACCTGGTTATTTAGTAGTTCTCTAAATGATGCCAGATTTTAATTATAAAGATTACCTTCATAATGTGGTGGATTTCCATAACTCTAGTCATTGGATATTTATACATTACGTTGAACAGAATGATTTCTGGGGAAGTGGTGTTATACATAAATAAACCTTCAGTGAATGTTTATTTCTGAGCGTATTGATCTCATTGGACGTATACTCCAATAATTTGAAATTAAAATGTTTTTGAAAGAATGCCTAAAAGAACTATGTTAAACTTCAAGTTTGTCAGACAGTATGTTTTTTTGTTGTAAAGAAAATGGAAAGAGAATTCAATAAGTATGTGCGCTGATTTTTCAAATATGCATTTCAAAGATACATTATGAAAAGTATTTGATCTTTATGAGTTTGGTGAACTAAGATTTCGATGGCCTCATATAGTTTTAATGACTCCCCAAGTATGCTTAAGCAAAGCTATTGAAACCAGCTATGTTAGAGAAATATTGTTTTTGAGATTGAAGCGAAAATTCTAATAGCGTGAAATGTCAGTACTATTTAGCCAGGGAAGCGTCTGCACAACAGAATTGCTCTTATTTTGTGATTTTCTAGAAGTAACTTAATAATAATGTGTTAAATATAGTATTAGTAGACAATTTGAAGTTTCTGTTTCATCTGATTAATTACATGAACAAATGTATGATGTAATTTATCAAAAAAGTTTATAATCAGTTTCCAATTCTCAAAGCAAAACATTGTGCATACACATACTCTTCCAAACGAGTACTCGTTTATGGCATCTACATATCACTGTTTCTGCAGATCTTTTCTAAATATGTTACTAGTTCCATAATCTTTCATACATAGACCTAAAGTTTACTGAGTGCAGATGTCTAAGCCTAAGAAATTGGATTACAAGACCATATTCGCTGGGTATTATGTTCATCAGTTTGTGTATCCGTATTTTATAAAGGTGTCTGTTATCATGTACATAGTTAATAACATGTTCACTTTAAAGAAAGGAAAAAAGAGAAACTCATCATTGGTTTAGATATTTTCTTAGCGAAATGTGCATAAAAATGATGCACCAAATATTTTTCTCACAAACTGTGAGGATTTTAAACACTATTTAAAGACGTCTTCTACAAACTTTCATCCTAAGTGATTGTAAATTGTCAGTCCCTCTTAAATTCTTTATTACAACACTGAAATCACTATTCAGTAACAAAATTTATTCTTTCCACTCTAAATTCATTTTTCAAACATTTCAGGACTCAGTGACCGAGTGGATAACGCGATGGCGTTTGAAGCGAGGGTACTGGGTTCGAGTCCCAGAGTGAACATCAACTCTGAGATCCAGGTACATCCAGTTGACGAGTCCCAAATAAGACGAAACGCGCGTCCTGGATTCCACTGCTAGCCACTATCCATCTCTGCTTACCATGCTTGTGAATTAAGGCTATATCGAGGCAATACGCACAGTATGCACATATGGCAATTAGAGACTGACCAGTTGCAGTCCTAACACATCGATGGGAAGATTCAAACAAACAATACTAAGTGAATTTCAATATATGCATGATATATGATTAACAGCGGGATCTAAGACACCATTCCATTTTGTATAAGACTGAGAAACTAAATATATCAATATTTAACATGTTATAAACCATAAAAGTTGATTATCTAACCAAATGTGATTGATCCTTAAATTCTAATAAATTTCCATATGATTACTATCAACTAACAAATAACCCCCACTAAACTCATTTATAAATTATTTCTAATTTTTAACTGTCAATAATATGAGATGGTTAATTATAAATTAATTAGAATATAAATAAATTTACTATTAAATATAGTGAGTTTGCATGATTATTATTATTATTACTATTATTATTATCACTATTACCATTATTACTATTACTATTATTATTACTATTATCACTATTATTATTATTATCATTATTAAACGATCTTTTAGCATGAATAAGATTTTCAGAATAGATTATGTTTTGAATTTTTCGATCATTTTAATATTCTGTTATTTTTATATACATTGGAATAATAAAGGGAAAAGAAAAGAATTCCTTGTTTATTCTATTAGAATGGTGTGAAGTATAAAATAGAAATGAGCATGTTGTTAAAGAAAAAAACTTTTCCTGAATGTAATGTTTTGTTTGTTTTTAATTGAGTGATTAATTTTGTTTGTTTTTTTGTGTTTGAAATTTCATTGTGATTCTATTTAGTCATCTAAACTGATAATCAAGTCTTTCTACCTATAAAATAATTTTTTTCAATTTAATGTAAGGGTTTATAATTTGTTGTCTAAACAAAATACTTAACATTCACTGGCCGGATATCATCAGCAACAGCGTTTTATGGAAGAGGACAAACTAGCTTTCAGCTGAAGAAGAAATTAGGAAAAGACGTTAGAAGTGGATAGGACATACATTAAGGAAATCACCAAACTGCATCATGAGGCAAGCCTTAACTTGGAATCCCTAAGGGAAGCGGGGAAGAGGAAGGCCAAAGAATGCACTACGTCAGAACATGGAAGCAGATATGAAAAGGATGAATGTTAACTGAAGAGAACTGGAAAGGATTGCCCAGGACAGGGTTGAATGGAGAATGCTGGTGTGCGGTTTATACTCCTCCACGAGGGGTAACAGGCGTAAGTAAGTAAGTTTGAAATTTACTTTTATGAATTTGTACAATAACATATTGTTGACAAGTATATAAATCCTGAGCAGATTATATTTAGATTATAGTTATCAGTAAAATCAAAGATAAACGTTTCATATTATTTAAAGCTCGTCAGCTGAATGCATCTACTTCTAAACGTAATACTCTATCACAAAACAAAAGCATTTTTAAAAAACTCAAAACTGACTACCACAAAACTATTATTCCTAAGACGCTTCAATGTAATTAGAGTTAAATGAGGGGGTCTAATCATAAATAACTAGTTACGAGTGGTAGTCATGTAATCATTGTTCTAGGGTTATTATAATCGTCTATCGTTATAAAAGGCTCACTGACATTCTTTTTGATTAATGAGAGCATAATTTTCAGACTAATCTCTTAAATTACTATCTTAATGAATGTAAAATTCTAACAAATCAGGTAATAAGATTCATCAGTTTACTTTGAAAAACATTTTTTTATTCAGTATCAACATTTAGCTAAACGGACAGATTAATGTTGCAATGTACATGACTAAGAAAACCTCAAAAGAATGAACTGAAATGATCGATAATAAATAAAAAAACTCCCCAATGTTTTCTGTCATTTCACTACTGTGAAATAGGATACTGTTATATCATGAAATTTTTCGATTTTAAAAAGAGTAAGCAAAGAACAATAACCATAATGTCCGAAAATCGAAATTTTCACTGTTATACAATATTCAGTGAATGTTCTACGAGGGCGAAAGGAAAGGAGTTAGGAGTTCTATACCTGAACACCTAATCGACTGTAATCATTCTCCGGATCCACAGTTTGATTTTAAGGTTGTTTATATGATTCGTTTAAATCTACCTAGATTTCTTTGTATCCAACTCTTAAAAATAGCCGAAGTTCTTACCATACATGAGCTTAAACCAGAACTATGCGTACAAAATAAGTACTTTTTATCGTTATCGTTACCATGGCCTTAATTATTATTATTATTACTGCATTCCTCTTTACTTATGTCTTATATTCTCATTATTTTATTCATGAATACGCATCATATCACTTACTTATTTTTACATCTCTATGACCTTTAATTAAGAACATCTGGAACTCAAAACAATTGTCAACTAACACCAAGATCAGAATTTTCAATACAAATGTCAAGACAGTCCTACTGTATAGGGAAGATAAGTGGAGAACTACGAAAGCTATCATCCAGTTGTCTATGCAAGATACTTCGGATCCGTTGGCCGGACACTATCAGCGACAAGTTACTGTAGGAGAGAACAAACCAGATTCCAGTGGATGAAGAAATCAGGAGGAAACGCTGGAAGTGGATAGGACACACACTGAGGAAATCACTCAACCGCGTCACAATGCAATCCCTCACATGGAATCCTAAAGGTCAAAGGAGAAGAGGAAGATCAAAGAACACATTACGCCGACAAATGGAGACAGACATGAGAAGAATGAACAACAATTGGATAGAACTAGAAATGAAGGCGCAGGGGAAGAGTGAGTTGAAGAATGCTGGTCTGCGGCCTATGCTCCATTGGGAGTAACAGGCGTAAGTAAAAGTAAGTAATGACCTTTAATTATGATAGCATAAAAGCATTTTAATCATTTTAATCATCTTATTATATTCATTAAATCTAATGTTATTACTCGTATTACGTAATATAATATTATAATCTTTCTATTACGTCATTTTGGTTATTCGTGTTTACATTTCCTCACGGAATTAGTACTTTAACAAAAAATTTTCATATATATACAATTGTACAGCTTGATAATAAATTCGTTGAAAAGAGATCCATTAGCTGAACTTCATGTTTTCAGTTCTTAATTTTAGCAAAAAAGAAACACTGAATGAAATTTAATCAACAGTGACCATCGAAAAAAGAACTAATTGTTACGTTTTCCACTATGGAGAAAATAATAATTTGTTATTGAGTGATTTCGTTCAATCAATATATACAATACACTTGTGGATTGAATTGATTGGATGACTATCCATGAACAGTTCATAATTATGTGTTTATTACTTAACTGTGTGTATTCGACATTCACAACAGTACATGATTTTTTATTTGTATATTGAAATTACGATCATTAAAACAATTAATTAATATTTTAAGACAACTCTTATCCGTTAATAAATATTCATAGTAAAGACAAGTTTGGTATTGATTTCTTTATATTCAATGGAAATCGATTACGTCGATTACTTTATTTATCATTTTTTATATCAGATAATTTATTGGGCGGTGGCTAACTCGCTAAGTATATGAATTTATACCAGTTATTTGTACATCCGGACTTCTCTCCACCTGTATAATCTCACACTATGAAGTTGGACAGTGCTAAACTTAATCTGTTAGGAAGCGGTAGCTTTCTCAAGAAGACAGATACGAGTTGCTGAGGTGTATCAAACATCTCGAAACCTAGGTTCAAGGTATCTTGTCGGCTACCTCCAAGAGTATAAGACTTCAACAATGCTAGTTCTTGCAAGAAGACATTCATCTTGAAACTTACTAATTAGAAGTGTATTATATTGTCTTTAAATTATCTGGTGATGAGAAACTTTCTTAGTTTTTGAGTTATGATATTTTATCATATGTGAATATAAGTTATTAAACAAGCTATTCATCGTAAGTATCAATTATAAATTCACATCTTATTTTCGGAATATTTTCAAAATAGAAACAACGTAATTCAAGATTACACTAAGTTTCTGTCTTGCTAAGAATCTTCATAATATAACTTCAAATAAATTGAAATTTTGGACAGATACATTTATTGAATAGAGCTATGTGTTGTTTAGTTGAACGTTAATGGTCTATAATACAAAAAATAACCTATATTTATATTGAAAACCTGATAAGAGAGATGTAATTGCTGTATTTTTGAAGAAAACATAATGCTGTTTAGCTGTAGTATATCAACATTAACAGTTGACATTTATGCTCGCTTAAGTCAAGGACCAGAAAATGGAAAAAGTGGACCATAGGACTTTAATTAAGTGACTAAATTGTGTGATGTTCTTTAGAAAATCTGAATATTTTTGTATTTAACTCTCTGTGACAACGTAATAAGTGTCATATGGTTTAAATAGACAAAACTTTAAAATTATAACTGAGTTCATAATGTTTGAGTCAGTTCGTACGTACTAGTTTATGATAGTTATTAAAATTCTTGACATTTCTGGATCTACACTGGTCTTCGAATAGTTGAAATAGTTGGTGAACTCAAATATAAAGAGTTTCAATATAATTAATCATTATTATTAGTAAATTAACAAATTACTTTAAATATGCCTGAAATCATATTTTTTTAATACAACTAAAATAGGATGATCTATTGTATGGAAATGTATTTTGACTGTTTACTTAAATGATACATAAGTATTTTTATGTAGTTTGATTCAATCTATTCATTCATGAAAGTACCATAAAAAATTTCGTCGAAACAGTAATTCTACATTCGGAATTATTTCATTTATGCTTAGAACACAAATTATTAAATGTACACCACTTTAGTCTCACACATCATTAATGTAACTGCTATTCAACCAAGTTCATTGATGTTTCTAGTATTATTTATTTACGAAATTGTATCATAAACAATTCATCATGTCTTTACATCAATCCGTATATGTTTAGTTATACTCAAATATCATTAGTTATAAGTAAGGTATCGTTTATGTCGATGTTAAAAACAACTTTATTCAATAAAAATGTTAAAGTTCATATGATTTGATAAGTTAAAGATTGAAAATAAGTATTTTCTTGTAAGTCATTTATTTAAAATATATAACAGTTTATGAAAACTTTCATCTAAGTTAGAGTGAATAGTTTCACAGTATTTGGGCACCGAGTTGATGTAAAACATTAAATAGGAAGAATATATATTTGTAAAATCTCAGCGAATGAATTTGAAGTAAATCCAACTTTTCGCCTGGCAATCTGGTCCAAGCTTTTTCAAGGAAATTCAAATATATTATTCCTATTTAATATACAACAGTGTTTTCACTTATATTTACTAATATCTTTATGAGATAATTACAACTAGAGAAGAGGTCCTTTTACGGTAATCATAAAATGGTTATATGGTTGGTGCTCAAAAACTCTAAGAAATAATGATAGAAAGATGTACATAATAAGACATATTCTTTTTTTAAATGCCTAACGAAGCAATGATCGGAGTGTTTTTTACTTTCTAAATGTTCAGTAGTAAAAAAGCTTCAGTTGATTCCATTCTGTTTGAAATAATCATCAAAGTACTCATTACCTATTGGCTTAGATCCATTAATTAAATACATATTAAATTTAATGGTTTAAAATCATTGAAATTCGTATTATTATTTTTTATATAGAAGCTATATGTTACTGCAGTAGTACAATAAGATGCTAAATAAAAACAAATCGGTTGAAGTTAGACATGAACACCGTTGAATGTCGGCTCAGTGGTCTAGAGGTTAAGCGTTCGCGTGCGAGACCGATAAGTCGTGGGTTTAAATCTTACGAGTCGGGATCGTGGATGCGCACTGCTGAGAATATATATATATTTTATAATGTAACTTAAAGAAAATTCATTTAACACAATACTACCATACATTCATTATTTATTATCAATATAATTTACAAATCGAACCATATTAAACAGTCAGGTTATAAGTACATTTCAATTACTTTGTTAATAGAAACTATGCGTTTAATACATCCAAATGAATACCAGTTACATAATTTTTCCCTAAATGTTCATTAAAGATATATCTTTTGAAGTAAATTCTAACTTTGAAATTAACAGTATATTCGAGTTGTTTATTTACTTGTACCATTTTGTAAATAAACGAATAAATCACTGTGAGTATATCACCTAATTATCTTCTGCACGAATGAAATCAAAAGATTGAAATTATGAAAAGAAAAAAAAAGGGTGTTCGTTTAAAAATTCTAATTCCTGTTCATGGAAAGTTTATACATCGTTTCCTAATTGTAGAAAATGATATTTATTTATTAACAAGGATATTTCTTATTATAGTTGTCATCTTTTAGTTCAGTATTCATTAATGCTTCAACTATTTGTTTATCACGGATATACTACTATGAATATTGGGAAAAATGTAACTTGATGCAATCTATACAATAGAAAATAGATAGCCTAGTTATAACTCATAGTTAAGTATGCTAAAAGAATTGTTAGTACTTAAGTGTATCAGTTTATAAAATTTAGATACTTGACAACATAAGACTGAAATAGTTGCATTACCAAACATTGTTTATTTATTTATTTAAACACATAAATATTGGTACAAAGGGGCACCAAATACATATGCGCCACACAAATCTCATTCGATTTGTATGAGGGCTGTGATACTGCCCGGGTGCCCAAACTGAAACAGGTGGTTTTCTTAGGGGACCACACCCTGAGCCTTTCACCTAAATATCTGATCCACAAGGCAGTAGAGCATCGTAAGGAGATGCAGTCCCATGGTAGCTGGTGACCAACAACAGGTTCATAAGCCATTTGTTCCCTCAAGATACTGGAGCCCATGTGCACCACTGGTTTGAAATCAGGGTTTTCCAACTCCCGTAGGTGGATCCTCCGTGTCCACCAACCCGGTTAAAGTGCCGGACATTCGCTTCTCGTCCTCTTGATTTCGTAAACAACACCCCCGGATGTGAGAAGGCAGTGAGTAGGACTTCTGTGGCAGAGGCTATATACGCGTGGCCATGTGAGAGCATTTTAAGAGGGAGAGCGGATTCTCCCCACTCTCGGCCGTACCAGGGCATTTGGGGGCACCAAACATTGTAAGTGATATGATTTGATTAACAGTTACACTGAACAACGTTTAGTAATAAATATTCGAGTTATATAATATAGGTTGCACAAATGACCAAATCAAATAGAAAATTATTCAAGTAATACATATAAACTAGAGAAAAACAATATATTGTATTAATATAGTTTTATGGCTAAGGATAACTGTGGATTCAGTAGTCAAGATTTTTGAGTAATTTCACATAAATAATTAATTTATAAAAATGTATGATGATTTTGGATATTAATCTTACAACTTACTACTGAATTACGAAGTGCCTAATCTACTACTAAACAAATCTCATTAAGTGATATACTTCACCTACTTATTATTTATTCAGTCTAAAGCTGATTTTCTATTGTTACCACAATGGAAAGGATGCTTTTACAAATGTCTCTTTTTTCACTTAGACTTACTTTTAATGTCTGTTCAAAATAAGGTAAATTGAAAGAAGATGGAAATATGAGATGACCATTGCATTTTATCTGACTAAACAAAATAATACTTTGAGTAAAATACAATGTTAAATAAGCTGTCATATTTTATTTCATACGAAGAGACAAATCGAAATTCCTAGATATATTTGTTATCAGAAGGGGTTTGTGGATATTATAGTAATTTCATTATTTACTTTAAGATAGATTGCATCTTATTATCTGTTGTCTCAGTTGAATGATGAAATATTTATGTCAACAACTATTGAAAATACTGCCTACCAATTTAAAAATATACCTGAATGTTTCAGCAAAGATATCTCTTTTTAATAAGTTCATTTTTGGAGCTGTCTGATGCTACCTACTAATTTATATATACCTGTTCAAAAGTATAAGTTGTACAAATTTTTTCCCTAGTACTCTGTTCAACTTTTAAATTAAACTGATTTATTCTGCTTTCCACTTAACCGTACACGCTTAGGAATAGAATTGTCAAAAAAACATATTTGTTTGAACAGACATTTTTAAAATAGTTGCATTCGTGAGTCAATTAAAGCTAGACAACCATAAAAAACCTAGAATCGCTGAGCAGCCATTTCGTTCTAGTATGGGACTCCTCAACAGTGCGCATCCACGATCCAACCCGTGGAGTTCGAACCCATGACCTATCAATCTCGCTTGCGAACGCTTAACCTCTAGACCATTGATCCGGCATCCAACGGTGTTAATGTCCAACTTCAACCGATCAACGAAATTGAGCGACACATCCATCATTGTCTTCAGTGAGTTACTATCTCACAACAGACTTGGTTGAACTTCACTGGTATTAATAAATAATAAGTTGAATTACTAACTAACACAATATTCATACAAAATTATAGTAAAATTAATTCAGACAACTCACGTATTTAAAACAAACAAAATCAAATAAATATGTACCAGTGATATTATAGGCAATAGTTCTCTTATGATTATAGATATTTGTCAATTAACTATTCAATCTATTCTATGTTTCATCGTTTTGTTTTATACTTTATTTTTATTTCTTGTCAACATTATAATTTCAAACAATAACCAATCAGATGATAATCGCCTACACATTAAGATTCCCATTATATTTAGGTTGTTTTTTTTTCGATATAACTCAAGTGTTATATTTGGCAAGTCAAAATTGTTGTTTTTTGAATTAAGGAGCACTTTGTTTTTTTCCGAACTAAAGAGTAATGAAGATCTTTCTTTGTGATTTATTTAAACTATTGAGAATATCAACAGCTTCTTAATATAGATTTTATGTTATGATATAATTTCTTAAGGAATATCATCAATTTCTCTGTTAATCTCATCTGGTAACGTTTGATTTCTCTAAGCTGCAAAATAAACTGTAACACAAAAGATACAATAAGACTGACTTATATGAACGACATTTGAAATGATAGTTGAATAACTCAAACAATTAGTTCACTATATTTGGTGAAATATAGTGAAATAGGAGTAATTATCGTTATAAACCGATTTTGGATGGTAATTGAAACTAAACACAAGCCAGTAGGCAGAGGGATAGGATAAAACTAAAGGGGGAATAGAATTCAATGAAATCAGTAGATATTACACACACTGACAACCAACGAAATAAAATGAATTCATGCTATTCTGATAGAATCTTTGTTCTTACTCTTTTCAAAATGATAAAGGGAACTAAGTGTATGAAATTTCTCAAAAAAAAACGCCTCCTTGCACAACTATAGCCATTTATCAAATGAAAATCATTTCAGTTTTTGACTCCGATTAACTTAAAACCAAAACACAGTATAATGGCCTAAAAAATCTGTTAAAAAGAAAGTCTAACTAACAAAAGTAGGACTAATGTTGAATTCTATAGTTAAATGGTTTTTATGTTTACATTAAACAACTAAAAGAGTGTTGAAGATTTCCTACTTGTCAAATAACTTGTACGCTGGGGCCGTACATTTAAAATATAGACAGTTTGAAAGCCTCATTTCAGAAAGGTGTAAAGAAGAATCACTAAAAAAAAAGACTTTGATTTTAAAAAGATCAACACTGAAACAGTTAGTTCTTTTTGATATAAATACAAAGTATTTGTTAATCAAACTTAACGCTTTTGAAAATCATGTTTATTCTTCATTAGAAAGGAAGAACAACCAGGTCCCTTTCTTAGATATAGTTTTAATTAGTAAAGAAGATGGTTCAACTAAATGATCTATAGAAAGCTCACAAGAACAAGGGAGTATCTTATTCCTTGTCGTTATTGTCCAGTCCAATAAAAACGGGGATTTATCAGAGGCCTGTTCAATTGGGTTGACCATATCTAACACTATTAAGGACAAGGTGAGGCTAGTAGACTAAATACTGATGAAGAATCGACACTCACTACAATTCAGAAACCGATGAGTCGGGCACAGTATGTTAAGACATATTGTGCTTCTTGAGTCTAATAAGTTTGTTTATACTACCCTAGCAATAAGCGGTGAGTCATCTAGCCTTGTGTTAAACTAAAAGTTTAAATCGTTTATCGATGGAACGTACTATGCAGTTAAGGTCATTACTATTTAAAGCAAGGTCCGTGTTTGACCAAAAGCATAACCATTGAGTAAGCGACAACATCAAATCCCTTTATATTTTCCAACTTAAATATATGTGTTGATGCATAAATAAGAAGGAGGAGTCGTGATTTGCAAATCAGAATGGCTGAGCACTTGTATACAAAAACATCAAACCAAATGGTCCAATAAGAGCAGATGAAAAACACCGATACTCTTTCACTGTCAAACAATGTTGAAACGCATCATAAGATTTGTATTAACCCAAACTTTATAGGTTTGAGAAAAAGTGTCTAGGGAGAGTACTCGGGCTTAGCCATACGAAATGTTAATGCTCCCTTCCAAACGTATGTTTAGAAACACTTTTTATATACACTAAACTTAGCTTAGTTAGACTGAGTTAGTATCCAGAATGGTGAGATTTATATAGTTATTCTCTTTAATCTTTTTTTAACTTCTAACTCGTCTAGTTGACTTTCACTTTTTCATACAAAAATACCTCAATAAATAAATGCGTGATCAGATAGTGCAAGATTTATCGCACGAATGCATCACATAGTCTTGACAAACTCCGTCTTCTCACTAGATTATAGAAACCATAATACTCGTTATACTTATAGTAAACTGAATTATTCAAAACGTTATAAACTTACTAAACAATACGGTTTCATGTTCATGACAAATTGAAATTAGATAATGAACCACTTGAAAATAGAAGCATGCTGAACAAATATCATATGTTGATTCAAGCTATTTCTTACCCATAAATTGATTAATATTTATGTTCCCCATGTGTTATTTTTTGTATTTATCTTGCTTTAAGCATTATACTCAGTAAAACTGTTATATGTTTATCACGATTGATCGGCTGATTTTTACTAAAATATGTCTATCATATCAAGAAAAACACATGAATTATGAAATCGGAAGTCGTTATAGTCTAGTTATTCTGAAACTTCACTTACATATGTCAATAAATTATATTCAGGATGATATATTGTGCCAATCAACCTTGGAACAAGAAGGTAAGTTAATTTATAGTAAATAATAATAGAGTTTTAAGAGTATAATAAATTATTGAAATACTATTAAAGTGTTAAAGTCATTTACGGACACGCAAAAGAAATAAACAAACTCACATTCATTGTTTATGTTTCATAGAGAGAAGTGATTTCATAAATACTTACTTCACAATCTTTTGACATTATCTTTTATAAATCAAAGAAAATAGTACATCTGGTCTAGAAAACCTGGATATTTTCCTACTTATCCAAACATAAATCTGATTACTGAAGAAATAGATTTTCTCAGATTTAAATCTTTGTATCGTAGTTAACGATACAACGATGTAACCGTTTTGGAAAAGTTTCCTACGTTGTGAAAAGTTGTTATAAAAATGTCAGCCCGTGAATTAATGATTTTAACAGATCTAATGAAACTATGACCACTTAATACATGATCTATCGATCATGATTCGGACAAAATTTAAACTTATAGCATGGTGTAACCTGATCCCTAGAAGCACGATCTATAAAGTGCCCTGATGCGGCTGAGAGTGAAGAGAGTGAGCTATCCCTCTCAAAATGCTTTCACATGACCACGTACATACAACCACCGTCAGGGAAGTCCTACTCACTGCCTTCTCGCATCAGGGGTTGTTGTTTACGAAATCAAGCGGATGAAAAGCGAATGTTCAGCGCTTTAACCGAGTTGGTGGATATCGAGGGTCTACTTAGGGGAGTTGGAAAACCCTGATCCCAAATTATTGGTGAACATGGGCTCCAGGATCCTGAAGGAACAAATGGAGTATGAACCAATTGTTCGTCACCGACTACCTTACGTTACTACACTGCTTTATGGATTAGATTTATTTGGTCAAAGGGATAGGGGGTGGTCCCCTAAGAGAAACACCTACTTCGGTTTGGGCATCCGTGAAGTATCGCAGCCCTCACACGAATCGAGTGATTAATGTGGCACATATCTATTTGTTGCCTCCTTATACCAATGTTTATTCGTTTAAATAAAATAATAAAGAAAATAAATGGTGTAACCTATAGCTGAGTGACCGATTCATATATTTTTTTAATAGTACAGTTTTTTTCAATATAACATATGAATATTTTAAATCTAGTCAGTTTATATCCTCAGTTACCAATTAAATTGTAAATTTTTTTTCATTTCAATAGATAAAATGACCCTATTTCTGTCTAGAACTGAAAACATAGATATACTTATACAAACATAAAATCTTTTTTTATGAATACAATTACATTTTTGACAAACTCTTAGGAAAATTACGTAATCATTAGACAAAAAAATTTCATTGTTCATTTTAATAAGCTTTAAATAGAATAATAAAAACAAAAGATTAATTTATGGGCATAAAATTTAATTGTCATTCAATTGTAAATTTAGTAAACTGGATATATTCAAATTATTTGAGATAAACTTACATTGACCTATCTATCAGCAACAACCTACTGTGGGAAAGAACAAACCAGATTTCAGCGGAGGAAGAAATTAGTAAGAAGTGCAGGAAATGTATCGGACACACATTGAAGAAATCACCCAACTGTGTCAAAAAACAAGCCCTTACATGGAATCCTGAAGGCCGATGGAGAATAGGAAGATCAAAGAACACATTACGTCGAGAAATGGAGACAGACATGAGAACTAGAATGGAAGGCCCAGGACAGAGTGGGTTGGAGAATGCTGGTCGGCGGCCTGTGCTCCATTGAGAGTAACAGGCGTAAGTAAGTAAGTAAGAACATTGACCTACAATAAGGACCTTATTAACTTTAAAATATAAATAACACTTTAGGACTTAGATTAACTTCAGCGTAACATAGTAGTGTTATTTAAGGATTAAATTCATTTATAATTAGAACCATTTCAGATATTTTAACAGACTCATTCTTCTAACATTTAGTTGTATGTGTGAGCTACAGAATTTAAATCAGTGGCTTGAGGATTAATGGTATGGCAAGTTACTAGATGAACCAGGTCTCAGAATAATAAATCCCACTCTACTTTCACAAATATTAATTTATTTAGTAATATAGGATTAATTATCATTCGTTTATTGGTTAACCAGTGTGAAATTCAATTTTATAGTTTAAAAGGCTTATTCTTACTAACAGTTATTTTTTCTTGTCAGGTTAAGGACTATATTTGACTTAAAAGAAATAGTTATAACACCATAGAAAATAGATATTTTGGATCTTGTTCCAAACTTTAAAAGTGAAATAAAACTTAGTGATAATCAGTAAATGCGGAACAATGTTCAGCAAAATGAATTGTAGAGATAAATCAAGTGTTGAATGGTATTCTTCCGATCAGCTGACATCATATGTAAAAGCGTTAAAGAGCACGGAAGATAGAAAGCAACTGAGTCCTTTTCTCCGCCTTTTCAGCAGTTAAACGACACAGTCCTTCACGGAATTAGGTCTTTTGTATATTCCTGCCATTAAGTCAAAGTGTAATGATGTATATCTCAAAGTTCATCCACTTTACAATATGGAGCTGCTGAAGATATGCAACTGAAAAAGAAATTTCAATATGGTTATGAATGATCATTTAGATCAATTCAGTTTTTATTTTATTAGGTCTTTTTCAAGATATTTATTGTTAACCTGTATGACAAATTCTACTTATGTCTTCTTGACTTTATGAAATAATGCTCCAAACCTAATGAATAAGTTCCACATCAATCAATTTTTTTCAGTTTTACTAATGAATAATACTGCACAACTAGTGAATATATAATTACAATGAATCCTTAGGCATAATATCCAATCAATTAAGTAATTTGACAAAATAACAAGATAATTGTCTATTCAGTTCTAAACTCAATTAATATTTTGATGATGGTGATTATAGATTTGATTGTTTCATCCCAAACTGATTTGAATTCTGTCATCAAATTAATCTTTTTTTTTTTAGAAAGCCATACAATATAAATAAACAACTTAATCCAATTTTCTTGCTTACGATGGGTTTGTGGCTTGGATATTTGTCAATTTACGGGAAATAATAGATCCAAATCTAAATTCGATTTAATCATTTCAAAGATCACTATCAACCAACAACCATTGAATAATCGTTTCTTTATTACTTTTCAATTCTTAGTCTCCTTCAATAATAACCAAGTATTCGATCATATTCAGGATCTTTGAGTCACGAAAAAAAGTACAATATTACTTAAATCTTGAGACAAATAATCATTCGTTCACATTTTTGTAACCCTAGTATATTATCAACGTTGAAATATTTTGACACATTATTAAATTTTCTATGACCTATAATTAAATTTATTTCAATGATGAGTTATGGATTAAGCTAATATACCGACATTCATAAACATCTTTTGAAGTCCTTTATCAAACATAATGATTCTTAAAACAAATCAGTTAACCTTAGATACTGCAGTGAGGTGAGGAATTCAATAAAAAAATATATGAATATGAAAAAAATTGATTTAACCTTTACTCTTTTTTTCCTTATTATTATTTATATCGTTGAAATACATACTATGGATATTTTACGAAATAAATATTTGAATAAATTAAATTTAGATTATTATTCTTATTCATAAGTGTTTATTAAGAATGTTTATGTTATATTTCGAACTTAGATTCTTAGTATATCGCGTAATACTTGAGCACTTAAAAGCTAGAAACCTGCCAAGTCGCAAAATGAGAAGACAGAAGACTAGTAGGTAGGAATGTTATTCCAAACAGTGTCAAATATAGTACAAAAATACCATGTATTTATAGTTTTTGGATGAAAGTAAATCATCATTTCGGACAGCCAATAGGCACATAGGGGGTCCTTTTTATTCATCCAATAGGGAAGTTACAAATCGACATTCTAGGATGTTCCTCTAGCGGTGATTGGATGGAATGTCTTTGACTCTTTCTATGCTTCTTGAGGTTTTCTAAAGTTTGCCAATGAGTCATCCCTACAGTTTGTCTATGTAGAATTTTAATGAACAAATTGAAAAAATGTACAGTATTATAAATTAGCTTTATAGTAAGAATTTACGCTATATGAACTTATAAGCTCATGGTTTGTTAACAATTAATATTTAATAGTGACTAGCATTGGAATCCATGAGACGCGCTTTTCGTCCTATTTGAGACTCGTTAGCTGGATGTACCTGAATCTCAGAGATGATGTTCACTCTGGGACTCGAACCCAGTACCGTTCGCTTCAAATATTATCGCGTTATGAACTTGGCGACTGAGTCCTGATAGCCACTTGATTGTGCAATGGGATGACGTTTAAATTCACTTAGTATTATTTGTAGGACGAAACGCGCGTCCTGGATTCCCCTTCTAGCCACTATCCACCTTTGCTTATAATGCTTGTGAATCAAGGCTATATCGAGGCAATACGCGCAGTATGTACATATGCCAATCAGAGACTGATCAATTACAGTCGTAAACATCAATTGGGAAGATTCAAACAAATAATACCAAGTGATTTTAATTAATATTTAATGTTAGCTTTGTTGTTTAATAATCTTTTGAAAGCTGAATTCTATAATCATTTCTGTTCTGCTTTGTTACAAACCTAATGTCAGAAAAAAGTGTTTTGATGGATTGAATATTGTTAAATAAATGTCTATTGATTGGTTAAGTTAACAATGGTAAAATGGCACTTTATTTAAAGAAAGAGAGTCAAGGAATGATAGATTTGATCATTTAGAGTTAAATTTTATGAATTTTCACAGAAAGTTACCAGTTATATTTACCTCTGTTAGTGATTGTTACCTCTTATATAAAAATAAATAAATATGAGCTTATCTATTCTATGATTATCAGAATCCTTCCATGTAAATATATGAAAAGAAAGAGTAATGAGGTGATAGAGAAATTAATCTCATGGCTAACTGAATTACTAGAATGAAATCAATGTGTATTTAAAATAGAAACAGGTGCTGTTTAATATAAAAACCTCTTTTTAAAATCAGATTTATTTCAATAAAGTTAACATTTAAAGAAACTCCTCTTCGAGCCCATCTGGCGTTACTGCCGGTCCCAAGCCCGGATAAAGGAGGAGGGTTGGGCATGAGGTTAGCGACCACATCCCATAGAAAACTAACTCGCTAAAAAAACGCTAACCAAAAAAAAATAACATTTAACGAGAAAAACAAATTGACCATCGAATAAAATCAGCCCTTATAGATTATAAGCATTCCTATTAATAACAGATTTTCAATGAAAATTTACATATGTTAGTATATTTGGTATACAATAAAAAAATTACTTTACTTTTGTCCATTTAACTAGATCAAGCTTATAATTTTTTTGTCTGAAGTTTTGTAACCGTGATCTCTTAGAAGTAATTCGTCATAAAAATGATTCAAAATACCAGTGATTTACAAATTAATATTAGGAAGCAATTTAAAATACTAAAAATTAAATTCGATTATTAAAATCTCAACAAACAAATTAAAGAAAGAAATAGATTAAGTAGGGAGAATATATTTGTAAAATCTCAGCAAATGAATATGAAGAGAATCCAATGGTTTGCCTGACAATCTGGTGTAAGCTTTTTCAAGGAAATATAATCAAACATCATCAACTCAGCACCGAAATACTGCGAAACTGTTCGATCAAATTTAGACGACAGTTCTTATATAGGGAATAGATTATTGCAAATGGTGACACTTTTTGAATTCCTTTCATTTTCATTTAACTATGTGGAATCGAACTATAAATGTCAGAGTTTATTTTTAAGATTTATAGATAAAAGTCCCTGTTTTTGAGTGTCTATACATACATAAATCACTAAATAATCATCTCTTTTTCTAAATCATCTTATTGTAAAAATTAGATATCATCATTGATTGTGAGGTTCTTTTTATACGAACATTAGCAAATGTGTATAAAAAACTACAACAAGTGCCATTTTAGTAACCCGAGATCTGACTCCAGTTAGATCGTTTCTGATTGTTATTGAAATATACATCTATACTACCTCGTATATGATCACCGACTTAAATTGCGCTAGTGAATAACGGAATTAAATAAGAAAAGCACGAGAATGGATTTTTGAATACATATATTATGTACAACCGTTGATCAGAATAGACAATCAGAGAGATGGAGCGAAGGAAGCGAAACAGACTGGAGAAGAAATGTTAGCCAACTCTTTTTAATTAAGTGTTACTCAATATTCATAGTCAGACAAAAACAAGTTACGGACATGTAATGAGTAAGATAAGAAATGCACATATATACGCTTACATAAAAAACAATCAAGTTTGATAAGCGAATAATTAACAAGGTCAAAATGTGACCCACGTAGAATGAATAAATTGGTTATGTGGGCTTGACATGGTAACTGAACCTACACTATGAATTACAATTTTCTTTTTTTTACTTGACATAAGATGACTATTAAAATGGTTTATTAATGATGCAGAAAAATTTAGTATAGAGGAGATTGAATCTACCGTTTTTAAAAAAAAATGTTCAATGGCAGTTACTAAATGAACAACCACAAAGACAAAATTATTTAAATCTTCATGATGAAATTAAATACTTGCTTGTATGTAAAAATCTATGTATGTAGTAAATATACTGATTAATTATATAACATTTACTGAAACCAAATTAGACATGTAACATGACTTTATCCTCTCCAATAATATAGACGGGTGTTTTTTCCGGGTTAAATAAAACGAAAATCTCTATGTATTTGTTCTTGACGAACTGATATCAGTTGAATGAGATTGAAAAGCATATAGCAGTTAGTAGTTGATTTGTTCAAGTTCAAAGTTAAGAAGCATTTCTACAAAACTAAATGATAATATGAAAATCAGTCGCTTGCTAGTGCTCACTTCTGGGACGAACTTTT
The DNA here is from genome assembly GCF_000237925.1 of Schistosoma mansoni. Taxonomy (NCBI): domain Eukaryota; kingdom Metazoa; phylum Platyhelminthes; class Trematoda; order Strigeidida; family Schistosomatidae; genus Schistosoma; species Schistosoma mansoni. The sequence goes on from NC_031495.1 coordinate 28,913,940, forward strand.
CGATGTTCTAGTCAAAGTCATGAGTTAAAATCTACCAAGTCGATGATCTATAGTCGATATCAGTGTCCTAAAAACTAACTATAATTGAACATTTGAACTAGTAATTTAGCAGTTTAAAGGTACTATGCACATCTGCACAGTTTCAAGCCAGTGCTCAACGGATATCCAGTGTTTCTTCGCTTCTAATTATGTTCTCGTTAATATTGGTGTGTGCTAAAACTGTTTTGAAAATGAAACGTTTTGTTTTCCCCATTTATACAAGTATATAATATTACAAATAATTAGTACAAACTCAATTTCATCTACTGTTTTTGATTAATCTATATTTATATCATCATTTACTTCAACTGATACTATCCTGTAACTATGTTAAATTTCCATATCTTCTTTCTTTTGATAAACAATCGATACAGTTGATTTTTGTTGTTAACATTTGAATAGTATTTATGTTATCTTCTTCCACTGTTGTTATTCCTTCCGTACTAGAATTTGTAAAGTGTAAAATAGATAAATCTTAACCGAAGTGAAGTTCACAATTTGTCATTTATCATTTAAGATATATTTTGTATTCCACTTGAAAAAAGAATTTGAATTATTTCTGCTTACTGTAACATATAAGCCAAAGTAATATAGTTCAAGTATTTCTAATGTAAAAAGTACTCTTCAGTGAATAAATCATTTTAGATCATTTATAAATTCAATCGAACCTGTTAACTTGGCTTATTTCAGAAATTCATCTTAATGTGTATAACCATAAGTTGTTCATCTGACTATTTATTAAAGTGACAAAAACAACTCATTATGATTAAAAGGGTGTTTCCCTATCTTCAAATGAAATATGACTTGTAAAATTTTGATTTTGGCTTCACAATCAATTTCTTAATCGTCTTAGTTAACGGAATACAGAAGATATTGAATAATAGTGAAAAGATAGAAGAATCGACTTGAAAGTTTGTCAGCAGATCAAAGGAAAAACTTATTGAATTAACTATTATCTGTAGTGTGTTGTTCTCTAGCCTGAAGAAAACAAAGCCAATGATTTTATTTATCAAAAAAACTCTTATTGATATTTTAGTTTACTTTGGATAAAGATGGTAGATTAATTAAATAACTTCAATAAATACCGGTAATATTTATTTCAGTGATAAAATATATCAGATGATCTATTTTCCTGGTTACAAAACGTTACAATTATTTTCAGTTTGTAAACAAAGATGGATAGTGTCTAGCAGTGGAATCTATGAGACGCGGTTCGTCCTACTTGGCACCCGTCAGCTGGAGGTACCTGCATCTCAGAGTTGATGTTCACTCTAGAACTCAAACCCAGTACCTTTCGCTTCAAACATCATCGCGTTATGAACTTGGAGACCGAGTCCTGATAGCCACTTGATTATGCAATGGGATGACGTTTAAATTCACTTAGTATTGTTTTTTTGAATCGTCCTATTGATGTTTAGGACTGCAATTGATCAGTCTCTTATTGAAATACGTGCATGCTGTGCTTATTGCCTCGATATCGCCTTAATTCACAACCATTATAAGCAAAGATGAATTTAGGCCATATAGAGGTAATACATACAGTATGCACATATACCAATACGAAACTGATCAATTACAGTCCCAAACATCAATAGGAAGATTCAACCAAACAATACCAAGCGAATTTGATAACAGTTTTGTTTTCCAATCAGCCATACGACATTAAATATAATTTAGAATTTTAAACATCGCTTTAAGTAAATAACTGATTACATCAGTTTAGTGGATTTATTCATAATAATCAAGTACAGTTTTATGAACTGATGTTGAACATTATGAAACTATTACCGTAAGATTTATGTAGTGCGGTAAATAAGTTCACATTTGGTAGCAGCACACCATGTTTTATAACATCACGAGAATTATCATTAGCCTCTTGGCACGTAAAGCTGAAATGTGTGGCTGTCTTAAGAGTGTACTAATGAATTTGTATAAGTAGGTTCTCCAGTTTAGGATTGTTTATACTCCTAAGTTCTTCAACGAAAACTCACTTAGAAGCCTACATTTTTAGCTATAGTATATCATCTCTAATCATCTCATTTGGAGCATGAACTAATTTTTTGAACTGTACTCTTTCATGTGCTTTGAAAGATATCACATGAAAATGATCTGTTAGTAATCTTTTTAGTTTATTGAACGGAAGTAGAATGTATTTGTCAGGATATGCAAGATTTGTTAGAGTGACATGGGTTCCCCTATTAACAACAGTTATGAAATGAGCTGCAATGTTATCGTTCATGAAACTATCTTACAAAAACCAAACATCGCAGGATTCTAAGTAATCTTCCACATTTTGTGGTGTCGCATCGATAAATGACTTTCCAAGACTATTAGAATCTATGTTTACAGTTAATCTAGCAATGAATTTGCAATGGCCTTAAGAACTACTACTGATCCCAATCGCATCAGAACTTGAATAAGACGCAATTAAGACCTCGAAATTGAAGTAAAAACTGTGAAATTGTGTTGTATTATTATTACGGATTGAAACACAACACTGAACGTTCAACTGCATAGTAACCGCATTAATTATTCAGCATACTATCCAATAAAGAACGAAATTAATAAAATATAGAATAATTAAATACTTATAACAAACTTACACTTCTAGCAAACATAGTACTTGTTCAGTAAATATATATATAAATTTCTTTTAATAAATCAGTTTTATTCCGAACAAAATCTTAAATAAACAAAACCCTTAATTAACAATTGGAATTCTCATAATTGAAAGCATGAGACAATTGAAGCTAGACCACCAAGGAAAACCTGGAAGCACTGGATGGCCGTTTTGTCCTATTGTGGGACTCCTCAGCAGTGCGCATCCACGATCTGGAATTCTGTTTATCATAGTTTCTCTATTCGCAAGTACAACTGGAAATATAAATTTAACTTACAAAAAGAAGATAACCTATTTTGTTTACTGAACAGAGCAAGTATAAAAACAATATACTGTTGATACGAATGAATAAAATTCGAATTGGAAATCTATTCTAACAGTTAAGATAGAAAGTAGATTCAGTTCGGAAAGGACAGGAGGCTAGATGGTCTGTGTTTGTCCTGACAATGATGGTCTCTCAGTTGATCCAACTTTCTTTTCAACGAGTTGACAGATGGAGCTTCAACCACGTGTTGAGGTAATGAATTCCACTCGTTGATTATTCGATCGGAAAGTCGATAGTCAGCGCTCGTGTATTTACTTATTGATTCATCAGTTTACAAATCATTTACATTCTAGCTGAAGTATTCACATAAGAGTTATGTTCCAAAAAATGTTGCGTAATTTTGAGGCGAATATACTTAATAATAGAATCATTTTAAGCAGCACTAACCTAATGATTGGAAAAAAACATATAATATTCAAAGAAATTCAAAATTCTAGGTAAGGAAGAGTTTTCGAAGTGCTTATATGTGGAATCAGGAACATTTTTTGCAAACATACAAGAAATTTGGGACTGTAGTTAAGGTAGTAGTGTATAACAAACTATATATGGAACACTAATAACCGATTTTAAATTAAAGATGGAATAAAGTTTTGTATTGGGAAGTGAAATAAGGATTAAACCCCTCAGATTTTTCAGCCAAATCTTGCAAATTATTTTTGAATACTCTTAATCTAATAAATAATACAGAATAGAGGACGTGATCGATTTGCATTGTTTTTTGCCAAGTCATATCAAGAGATACACTTAAATCCGTTTGAAAAAGGATTCGTTCTCTGAAAAATATCAATAACCATAAAAGTAGTGTTACCTAATTAATGCCTCCAACCAATGAACATTAAAAACAAATTGTCTCATGTAATCAACCTTTTGTTTAATCAGTTTAACACAGTACAAGTCCAAACAAACTCACCTGATCTAATGACATGTTTATAACTATGCAAAATAAAACAATAGTATAGAATAAGTTGATAATTTTATGAAGTAAGAAGGTACAAAAAAAGTTGATAATTGAAGTTTTATTTTCATAGTTGAAATCATGAGTCATTTGGAGCTAGACCACCATTGAAAACCTTGAAGTTCTGGATGGCCGTTTCGTCCTATTGTGGGACTTCTCAACAGTGCGCATCTACGATCCCGCCTCACGAAATTCGAACCCAGGACTTACCAGTCTCGCGTCAGAGCGCTTAACCACTAACTTCAATTGACTCATGATTTCAACTATAAAAATAGTGAAATCTCCACAAAACCCCTTCTGAAGTTTTATTTATCAATTCAACATCAATTATATAAAATAGATATGACAAATCATTTATTTTACATATTCTTGAAATTCTAATATCATTGGGACAAAAACAACACAAGAGTATAAGAATTTTTTGAACTAATCAAATTACATTTTTAAATTAGTTCAATCATCTTGATAGAATCATTTACGATAATAACAAGATCTAAAAAAATGATAATAACATTTCATTCCACTTGAAACGGTTCAATCTTTGATCATTATTTAGTTAAGTAACAAGTGTATTTCATATTTAAGATATTTTCTCTCTACTTCATGTTTATTCCCAAATGATAATAATAATAATAATAATAATGGTAGTAATAATAATAATAATAATTCAAAATGGATGTTATTTTTTCCTCTTCATAGAAATAATTAGTTTACATGTAATTGAATCTTGTATATTGGTGTATTGAATGAGCTATAACAAGTTAATAAGGCTCATAGTCTACACTATATCAGGTATATATATGTTTATATTCTCTGTAATATAATTTACCAGATATAACATGGAATAGAACAAAATTATTTTATAATTTATTTACAGGTCAATTTATTTAATTAAATCAAAGCTTTATATCCATTGAATCTATAATCGACTACTTTTCATCATCCTTTGTTTGTTCTTTTATATTACAAAAGATAATGATTAGAATGAATAAGTAAGGGAGAGGATGAACAAAAATGAAAGAGATAAGATATGAGGATATAAATCACTGTTTATAATCACTTATATTGTTAAGAATGATTATTGCTTTAGGGGTTTATAAATAAATAATGACAAGTTTTCAATATTATTTCTTCAATCATTCAGCTTTAAGGCATAGTGATTGATAAAAGAAAAAGTTAACAGTATCCATTCGAATATATATATGCTATATGAAATAGATTTCTGATACTTGTTTTACTTTCAGTCTCGACTAATAACTCAGCAGGATAATGTAAATAGCTATGATTTTTAGTATTGTTTAACTAGAATATCATACTTACTTCTTTAACTTTTATCTTTAGTGTGTAGTAATGAAGAGATCTGAACTAGGTCTGCTAATAATGATGGAAGGATTATTTTGATCTGTTTATTATTTCACGAATATTTACCATGATTATTGTTAATCTTTTAGTGACCCTTAGACGGATTTATAGAAGAATCACTTGAAAGTGGATCATTTATTTATCACCGTTGACTTGTGTTTCTATAAAAAGTACTTCATTGTTTAGAAAGAGATAATTCTTAGAAATATAATGATTGTTCAATGAGAAATAACCACTGTCTTGTTTAGCATATAACTAAATTTCGCAGTTATCTTAATATTTAAGATATATCTTCTTAATAAAACCAAGCTAGAAAAGAATATTCATTCTTGGCTTTCTGACGATTACCTAATTTTTATAGAATTGGTGGTATGTGGATCTGACCTTTTTAGCAAAATGACTAAACAGACATACTGAAAGAGAAACAGCTCGTTTCATAATCATTATTTAATACTCATTCATATTATTAAAACTTCCTATTATATGAACTGGATTTCATTTTTCTTGGTGAGTTTCACTGACAGTTTTTGGTGAAGTTGCTGCATCAAAATTTGAAAATAAAATAGGAAACTAATAAACGGATTATCCTGCCTTACATACAGCACATATGAGAAGTTACAACATGCTTGTCAAGTTTGTTCAGGATAAGTGTAGAGCATAAGCCAACAAAATTACTTTAATCAGTGATGTATAAACCAAAGGATGAAATGCTGAAAAAATTGCCAGACATCTACGAAATAAAATGTCACAGCTGTAAGAAACACCCCATCAGTCAAAGTAGTGGCCCTCAACACTAATCAGCTAACAAAATTCTGTGATATCTCTTCGCTTATATCAATACACATGGGCAATTGAGGCGAAATTCAATTGGAAAAGTTCTGAGATTTTTTCGATAGAAATATAACAAATGCCAGAGAAATGTTAGAAGCTTGACATACTGGCCAATCAGTAATCAATGAATACATTGAAATAGACCTAATTTTTCAGCCAATTAGGGAAATCATGAACAGGTAGAAGATCAAGAATCAGGTCAAAGGAAGAGGCAATCGAAATGAATATTCAAAGTCAGGTTAAGCGTCAACAATAGCCAATCAAGATTAGTATCAACAGCACAAGCTATCAGTCATATGTAGAGCAATTCAAATACTTCACTTCTACTTAAAGTTCGTGCCGATGATTTTATTCAGAACAAAGAAAGCTTCATGAATAAGCCACTCAGTTCACACAATATCACAACACTTAAGTTCAAAATCCTTTAGGAAAATGAAATCTTAAATTATAGTCATTATTAATGTCAACTAATCAGTTTAATTTATCAGTGATTAATGCATATGTAGCTAAAACAGTTATATCTTAACTAGATTAATGTTTTTATTTCAATTTTTTAGCTATTTTCCCATGCTATTCACGATGTTAATGTTTACTTTCTCTTTGTTTAGATGTTAATAGTTTGTAATTTCATTTAATTAGATTTGTTGACAAAATATACACATAGTGTTCTGGTTAACTCCTTGTATATATATATATATATTCAAACTGTGTAAAGATTTATTATCAGATTAAATAATGTAATATCCGTTTCCTGATTAAATATGGTAAATGCTAAAACAGAACTTTACTACACTTTTTAATTTCATGTAAATATTTTAATCATATTTTTTAAGGGAACAATCAAAATATCTTAGATTATTATATAGTAGGGATGCTCACTAATTTATCGAACTTGATGATGAGTAGGATAGAAAAATAGGTTAGAACTGCTCCTTGAGGATTGAAAGGCCATGAACATTTTTTAATCCACATGAATTATATTGTTTATACTGTTTGAAGAATTCAGAGACTAAAAGCTATAGGTAGATTATTTTTATACCATAGTAGGTATCACCATTTTTTTAAACCAGATGTACTGAGATAATATTATTTGTAGTCATAGCTAGACACATATTTAGGCACTCTAAAAGGTGTTGATAAACACAAAGCATTGGAAGATGAAGACCATTCAATAAAGACTATTCCAAATGAATGGTTAAATTGATATGTACAAAAGCAAGTATCTGATATAGATAGGTGTTCTGTATATTTGTCAGTGTCATTGAATGGATAGGAAGCATTAGTTGTTTGCTTTCGTTGAAGATTATTTCAAATATAGGTTGGATAATATTTAGAATTAATACTTTAATCGAAGCAATCTTTAAAATCATATGCTAGTGAACGGTGATCTCTTATTTACCGCCTAAACATTTTTTGATTTCTATGTCTTCGTATTTGTTTATAAACGTCCCAGAGTATTTATCTTCCTTGAGAATATCTAGTTACAATATTCTGTTCCTTTCTAATCGTATTCTCACGACATTTAGTCATTAGTCATCATTACAATTATTCTACTAGACAAATACAATAATAAAAGAAAGTATATCTTCTATTCTAAAAACTTCTTTAGTTCAAATTCTACTATTTCAATTAATTTGTGTAGTATTTTTTAAACAAACATTTATCGAAATGGAAACCAATAGATTTTGTTTCGCTAGTATTTCTGCATTGAATTTCCTATGGTTTTACTTAATCTATGGATAATCAAAACTGCCAAGATCACTTCACTAAACTGTCCCCAGTTTATTAATTACTGTCTCCCACATTCACAGCCACATTTGATTAAATCTTGTCGAATGTTGTTTCCTATTTCATGGTACGATGTGGTCTGTCTGGTTGGTATATAATCCCAGTATGTTTAAAATAAATGATTCACATTGAAGAGACTGTTATTGGTGTCCTGGACTGGGCTAGGCGGGAAGCAGAACCGATAAGGACTCTAGACTGTTCGTACTGGTTTCGTGTGTCATTGGTCCGATCGATAATTCACTGCTCCCTAATTGGTGGTATTATCACATTGTACACTAACAAGACAAACATGCCACAAGATATAATGGTCTAGCTCATGAATATCACAAGTATATAAAAAAAATACAAAGTTCAGTTTATCGCTATATTCAGCTAAGAAACTGTCTACATATTATGATCATATTAAAATATTATTGGACAAAATAAATACAATACTGTGTCCTTTTTTGGCGACGCTAATTTTCTTGAAAGAGTAAACGCCATTTAAAGAATTCGTTAAATTCGTGATCAGATACTTCAAGTGTCTAGGCAGATAAAGCATATGAAAGATTCTTTGACAAAATCCTCGAAGAAATGTGGTCAACTCAAAATCACAGTATATCAAATTGGAAATGGTAAAGTTTGTTGATATTTGTTTATCTCGTCACTTATCAAGATTTTGAAGTCTTTTCATAATGAGCCTTGCAGAATAAATGGAAATAATGTCTTCTTAAAGTTATGTCCTGATTTTGCTGTTGATTTTATACCATATCAAAATAAAAATGGTTTTTTACAGTACATCACTATTTTTAACACAACATAATCATGCTACTAACAAACTCTTAGTACTAGGATTTTTATGTAAAATATTTACAGACACATAGTCAGCATTTGATACATCTATAACTTTACATACGCAATTCTTATTTCATTTCTTTATATTCGGTGTTGCCTGATCCCTGACTTTTGGGTTAATTTTCTAACTGAAGATATCTGAACTCTTGCTAAACTTTTAGAGTATAGTTATAATATTTTTCTCAAGTTTAAGTAATTTCATAAACTACTGTTCTTAATTGACTATTTCGTAACGCAACCACTGCATACTAATCGTAAAAGATATGAATTTTGGGCTGTGTCACAACAGGATCACAAACCCACTTCAGTAGAATATCTACACAAACACGGTTTGAAAAAGATAACACTGAATTTTCATTCTTGTAGATGTTTTAAACACCTCGTTTTCTAAACGGAAACTCTAAGAGAGAATCATGCGAGTTCTTCATAATTCACTTCTAGTTATCTACTTCTATATACTTTACTGATCATCAGTATGAGTTGGCATTTTAAATGGTTCAGGAAGAGTGGTTATTTTTGTGTGTCGATTATATACCACGTCTATTAGAAAATTTTTAAAGTACTGTTTAGTTCTTCTAGTAAAACTTCTGTCGACAATAGATTTCAATCATACAATCAACGATTCTCTGATAATACATGAACCGATCAACTACAAACATGATAAATTATTGAGATATGTTACTCGTATAGTTGTATTGAAAGTTGTCGAATGAAAGAGAACTACAAACTCTACAAGAGATCAGATGTAATTTCCAACAAAAATGAAAAATCATGTATGTCATTCCAGTTACATGTTTGACAAATGAAGTATATAACAAGTCATATTTTATTCACTTTGAGTCTCCAATGTATGCTTAATAATACAGATATTTTCTACAATATAGCTCTCAAAATATTCAACAGTAAAATTCGAGATATAAATATGTTTGTTTGTTGTTATACAAAGCGATGAAATGTTTTCTTATGATTTTGAGTTTTTTCGTTTATGTCAATTGACTTTTTCGATGCGTACAGTAATCTACACATTTTAACCAAAAGAAGACCACTATTTTTGATGGTAGTTAAGAAATTCAAAAATATATTAGAAAAGCTCTACAAATTAGTTGGATACAAAAAAACTAATTATCAAATTATGACCACTTTTTATTATAGAGTTAGTATTTTCACCTTTTTCTATTCGACATACCTGTTTGAATTATTCATAGTAGGTAACAAAATAGAAGTTTCAAAAACGGGAATCTCGTTGTTTGCTTTAACCACGGTAATATATCTTTTTCCATAAAAAAACTACCGAAGGCAAAGTGCTCATTAATTAGAATGTTGCTTATTTTTATTATTGAAAACTCTAATCAACGTCTAGCGTTTAATCGCTACACTATCATGCCCTGTTTGACTCAGGGATATCGGCGATTATAAGTTAAAGGATTTTATGTCAGTAAAGTTAAGAATAATTAAAATATCGACGGAAATTTCAGTATAAAAGAAACAAGTCAAGATGCATTGGAAAAGTATCATATTTTTGAAAAGAAAGGTACTGGGTCCAAGTCTCACTGTGAGCATCATTATCAGGATGTAGACACACCCAGTTGGAAAGTTTTAAAATGAACGGAACCTGCCATAATTTTGACATACTCCCAAAACACTAGCTTTAACCAGGTACGTTGTTTTTAAGTTAGATGTACGATTAGGTGTGAAAAAATCTAAGTGTTTATTTAATCAACTTATTGAATGTGATTGTTGCTAAGATTGTGAGTTTAAATGTTAATGCTTAGTTGTCCATGCAGTAGAAGTTAAATCGAATGATAACAGGAAAGCATACTCGTTTAATACTTATTATACAAGACAAGCAACATCTGATTAAAGCAGATCAACATATAACCCCTTCAAGAATATCTAATTTTATAAGCTTGCATGAAATTCTAAACCCTCATTATGAAGTTTATTTATGTTTAGTCCACATACAGCCAGCAACTTGTAGTCTTTCCTGTTTAATGTATTACAGTAGAATTGTGGTGTGTGCTACTGATGTCGACATACATAAGTAGTATGTATCATCAGTCGAAAGTGAAATATCTGGAAGCATAAGGTTAAGATCGAAGACAAGAGTACGATAACAGAGTGATTGGCGTAGAAACAAAGAAACAGTCAAGCCTGAGACAGTTGATTGGCACTTTACAAATGAAGCATTTATTACATGGTTCTCAGATTTGACTATAAAATACTGTAATTTTGTATCCAAATACATTTGGCTGTATCCGCCTGTGTTTTCTTTCGATACAGAATGTGTAAGGATCTCAAGGAACGCCTACTGATCCTGGACCCAATCAAGAAGTAAGATTTAGACGCCAAATATGAGGCTAGTGTGTGATTCCTTATATTTAAGGATGGAGTTTGTTCGATGTCAACACTGTATAGCCTAAGATTTTGATTGAAATGAACTCAAGGGACAACCAGTACAGTTTGATTCATCATATAAACTAACCTAAGTATGAGTTCCATCTAGCAGATATAACCAACAGTTTGCTTATACGTGAGAGTTTATTCGTGAATGGAAATATTGTCCAGTCAACGTTCATAACGAGATCGTTGGGCTGTCTCATAATGCTTCATGGTTATTAGACACCTAGGACAATCAGCCAGAGTGCATTTATACTCCAGAGATATGATTAACCAATGATCTGTTTAAACTACTCCACTTCACGAACAGGAACCCCTATGAATTTGGATATCCCGCATATAGCTGAGTCATCGGCATAGAGTCCGAATTCATTTTACAACTTTTAAACGTGAAGGTGTCAAAGACACAGTTCTTTTCACTAGAATATTCGCTTTCTTAAAAGGAATTAGGGGTTTAATAAGACCTAACCTGAATTTAAACTCTTCTAACTTAATACATTTGAATAGCTTAGAAACCTATCATGTATCTTAACACCCTTTGTAAGTGTAAGTGATCCTAGTGCATAAAATTCCATGTCATTATTGAATCTAGTCCATTTGCACTACAAAAGTAGGAACAATCCAAATAAAGTATCCTGGATGTACACCAACCCCAAGTTTATTCAAAGGGTGATCAACAGTTATTGAACTTTATAACTTCAAAGGAAATAATATTATGAACATGAGAAAACCTAAAATGTCGAGTGGGTTAAACGTTCAAAGCAAAGGATTATGAAAAATTCACACTCTTCTTAGCCCAAATAGTATATGTTGTGTTTTTGCCTATGCCACTATCTTTATAACCATAGGCTAGTAGAATATCCACAAGAGAAGCCAGACAACTGATCACTAGTGCCCATACTTCATGTGATTATATAAACAAAACACTAAAACAAACCGCGAAGTGTTTCAGTATGTACATAGCTAAGGCATTTTTGATTCAGACCAGACTAATGGTTAATCGACTGTAATCATTGAATGGTAAAAGAATAGAGCAACAATCAGTGAACCAAAAGGTGGTGTATAGTTAGATCTGAATAAAAACTGAAGTAATTGCTTAATCAATAACCAAGCAATTAGACAAAGGATAAATTATCTTGTCTCGACTCAACGGCACAATTGGTAGTAAAAAGCACTAAGGTAAATTGCTATTGGTTTAGTAATCAAGCAATGATGATTAACGAAGTTGTTGATGGTAAGATACTGATGAAAAATAAATGAATGCTGTATATGCCACTTTCTCAAATCACTTTGATAGATGACAAGCAGGTGGGATTATATGGAGAACGCTAGGAAATAATGAGTTATGCAGGACGAATTATTTTCCTGACCTGAAGTTTTCAACTCTTATGGCAATTATGTTTTTGATAATCCTGAAAATTTGACTTAGCTATCATACACTAAGTTGTCATCTGAACAAAAGAAATTGCCTTGAAGTTTTAATTAAACCTCCGACTAAAAACCAAGGTACATTAGAAAAAATTATATTATGTCATAAAATGATTTAATTAACAAAGATATGATGAAATCGCATATTTAGTGTGGACAATAAATTTAGATTTTTATTCATTAAAACAGAGAGGATAATATTTTTCATTTTGAAAAGTGTTCACTATATTCTACAAGCCACCTTTTGGATATTTTTAAACGATTATTGAGGTCAATGACATGCGAAAATAGAATAGAAATCAAAACCATCTTTTGTATAGGAAATGAGATTCCGATTTAGTTCCAGTTATGTCATCCGCTAAAAAAGCAGCTAGGAATTTCCAGTTAGATTTAATAGAAAGTACATATTCTGGACAACAAGTTACCAGGCATTTTTCACCTTTACCCAACTATGTTGTATCTTGCTTGGTCACTCCGAGACAAGATCGCGTCTGGATCGGATGTGAATCACTTCAAGTCTTCACATTACGTCAACATAACAAAAGGAAGTTACCATGACGAGAATCGATGACAATATTGTTAATAGTCAAAGACAAAATGAAAGCAAATAACTTAGTCGGATGGGACAAATGAGCTCGATGAGTCACATGCTAACTTTGATGTCGGTAATATATATAAGACGATATAAGGCACTCGAATTTCCTAATTGTTATACTAAATATTTTGCTCCGAATAGAAAATGGTGTCTAATCAGTACGCTGGATGTTATAGACAGATGCAAGGGAAACTGAAGTGGCAGACACAAATTAAGTAATCTTTAAGGCAATAGCTCGGTCATCCAACTTCAAACAGATTTTAGTGTACAGCTGATCAGAAAAACGCCATACGCAATCGATTTTCAGTATTCACGTAGTAATACCGTTCATGAGTACAAACTAAGCTAATTGGTCTCGATCTATCGAATTTACTTGTCGAGCTTGTAGGATTTTAAATGTCACATTTGTAGTAGAAATATTGTTGGGGTGATACAGAAAATTCCTCGCAAAAAACAAGAAAGGTTCAGGAAACACTAAGAAGCATTCTATCCAATCAGCGTTCAGTAGAAGTTTTGTCAGAAACATCACGAAAGTAAGAAGTCACATGTGGAGTTTCTGATTGGCTGATTACCACACTGCTATTATGTTTAGTAGCATTCCAGAATTTTCAGGAAGACCCAAGGACTTCTAAAATACTATAAAAACCCTATATTTACTGTACGTAAAGGAACCTTTAGAGTGAAGTGCTTCTCGCATGCTTTGCGCCTTTTCTCTCGTGTTCAAGTTGCTGTGTAATTTTAGTTTGGGGATTGCGAGAATAGCTTAGGAAACGAGTAGTGTTCAGTTAGCAAGACATATCATATATAACGCATTATGAGCTAAATCTGCTGTGCGTTAGTGTGTAACCTCAATAATAATTATAACCACAACTTAAATATTTGCCTATTAGCTATTCAAATATGCAGTAAAACCCTGATTCGTTCTTTGACACTAAATTGGAGTGTTATAAAATCATTTTATTTCTAGCATATTAGATAAGTGGAAAACAATTTATTCCCATAAAATTTACTTCACTTATTGACTTAATACTGCAAAACTTCACTGACTTAATGACAGATCAAGGCAAAGGTAGAGTCAAAGAATTACTTAATACGTTACGTCAATATACGGCTAAGAACTACTTATATCTGAATTAATTAAACGTTTTCGCGATCAAAAACATCTCTACGTTGATAACACATAAAAACAGTTCTTACAGCTGTACTTTTGGAAGATTAGCATAGATTAGTCTGAGGGTGTAAAACCAACTGGTCGAAAGCTAACGCAAGATAAAAAATTGAAAACAATGACGAGTGAGAGCAGTAGTTTATATCAAATTAATGAGATTCTGTATAAAAAAATAACGTGCAATCAAATCACTGACAGATATCACAGATTTTAACGAAAACTCTACAATAAATTGAGACAAAAGCTCATAGGACATCTGCTTAACCTGATAATTATTGTGCAAGCGACACGCATTTCTGATAGTTATCATCGATTTTATTTCGTGAAATATTAGGGTCGGTTGCATTATATGAATTTGAAGGTAACAATGATACTGTGTTGGATCCGCGTTTTCGATTACGTTTGCGATGTCGAGGTTTCGAACGCTTAGATATTATGTTCGTCGGTTCGAGATTGTCTTGTTTGCATGCATTATTGTCAAAAGCTGTATTACCACTATAGTGAAGTTCTGTAGATTCATCATCATCTGCCAACTGGGATGCTAGGTCAGCCTCGAAACCATTTGATATTAAGTACTTCAAACGATCAAAGTAGCGAGACCTTGCTTCTATTTCCCAAATACGATTAGACCTTTCCAACCTGCTTGCTGTAGCATATGTATAAAGATTGTACACAGCAGAGATAGGGTTCTCCCTAGGAAAATGCACATGTTTTCGACCATCTAGTTTTTTTTCATTGCAGTGAGGATCACAAGCATGTCGAGCATCGTTCTCATTATACAGGTGTTTATGGTTTAAGTCATTTGCATTGTATTTGAACGACCATTTCTTGTTGACTTCATAAAGTTGTTTGCTTATGAATTTTTTGGGTTCGGTGGAACATGCCTTTGTAGGCAAATGATTGTGAGAACCTTCTGGACTCGACTTTACTATATACAGCTCTGGAGTGTGGATTTGAACAGAAAAAGTCTGTTCCGGTTCATCACTTTCATCTGAGGAGCTTGATAGCTGAACAGAACGAAAGAAATCAGACTGACCCTGAGGGATTATTGAACGAATAGTTAGATCGAAGTCTAACTCATCTTCCCGCTCCGGAATACTAAAGTCGCCACTACAGTATAGCAAATCGAACAGACGACGTCCATGGGAAGGACAGACCCAATATTGTCTTTTGATGCAGAACTTGGTACTGACTACAGTTATATGATGACAATTAGTTTTTATATGTAAATGCAGAAAGGATGCTAAGTTGGTCGCTTTCGCATGTAGTTTTGACGGACATCTACGATTTAGATTAAAGCCACGTAGGACTGCTTGGATCGCTCTCGTAAGACTATGGAAGGGAACAGAAGGGGTAAAACTTTTCCGGGGGCTTAGTGCCACAGCTGAATTTGACCGAAGTTCGTTGGCAGCAAGTTGATGATAAATGCGTCTAAACCAGCAGTCTCTACACTGAAGTAGGTCCCGCAATATTTGAAGGTCAGTGGAGGGAAGAAGCGAATGCGAACCAAAGTGAACTGTGGGTCCGACTGACCAACGTTCTGCCATCTACAAACAAAAAGAATAAACAAAATAGAACACTGAATAGGGACTAATTGGATACCAATTAAAAGCATTTTAAGAATAAATGTTCTCTTAAAAAACAAGTCATAGGTAGTCTGGAGCGTATATATTTTCATGGGTATGCAATTTTTGAATTTCCGCTAGATATCAAATGGTCATAAATCCTGAGATCTTGGGGAAACACTGTAGTACGGCCGTGTATTTTATACATCAAAACATAGCGTGTGTGGGTTTTAGTCACTTAGACTAGTGTTGTGTCTTGTTATTGAGGTTCAATACGGACTACGGTGTTACGAATCTAGGAACGAAAACGATTGAGCTAGTCCAATACGGTTGGTTTTCTTTGAAACTGAAAACAGTCAATTATACCCAACGCATGAAACTTTAATGGTCAACACAGGTAGAGATTTTCGCCTTTTCAATGAAATTCGACTATTCTTGAGACCGCCTTAACAACTAGTGATCACAGTGCAGATTGATAGAATAGGTATTAAGGACCAAGAAAACGTGACACCAGTTATTACTCTGTGACCAACCAGTAAAGATCTAATGTTTACTTGACGATAAATCTCGAAAAACCCTTCATAAGTAAACAACTATGAACGATGTAATTAGTTAGGATAAATCTGATTGCAAACAAACGTACTTCGCTCCTCTCCTCTACGATTCAGAAATGCGATCAATGGATAAAAAAGCACGACTAACTGGGGTGTTCGACTATATTTATCACTTAAAATAGTTGTTGCTTCGTTATGGTTTTCTGTATACACCATTTGCAAAAATGGATCACTTATTGAGCTAATGAACACAAGTCTGAAATATCTGACATGTTCTTTACAGTGGAAGTGATCGGACGCTAGATTTGAAACTGTGACTTTAGAACATAACATCTGAGTTAAACAGTCCACTTATTCCTGAGCGATAATAGTCATCAATAAACTCCAAAACCATCAGACAGCCATAACGTAGGGTATGGTATAAATGTGCATTCATTTATACTAATCATACCAGCACAGAGAAACGAAAGTAACAAGATGAAAAGGAATTCATATGGTGTCTGTAGTAGTGACGTCTTTTTGGTATTAAGTGGTAAACTAGAGATTTCGGTTGACTATGAGTCATTTCTACTCCCTTAGTAATGAATCAGCTACCAAGAAGAATATGGCGACCATCCTTCAACTGCCATCAAAATTAGGCATGCAGTGACAAACATAAAACAAGTTAAAAAATTGGGAGGCGACGATCGTTTACTTCAAAATCCTTCAAAGGTGATGATCAGCAATTACTAGGCGAAGTGAAGTTACTAAAGAGTTAGGAAAATAATAGATAGTTGTGGCACAATATTTTTGATTATCGATCATTTCAAAGATTTTTCTATATGGGATCACCGCACCAAACCGTATTTTTAGTAGTCTCCAAAGATTTAAAGAAGTTCAAAAAAGCATGTGGACCAGATACAAGCGAGAGTTAGTTGACCAAGTCTTTACTTTCCGATGTCTTAGAAATATTGCTCGCGTCTGCTGGGATCACCGGGTAAGTAATAGTGAGGTTAGACACAGGGTATTGGGGAATGATGGTAAGCCAGTTGATGAGGTCATGAATCTTCATCAACTTAGATGGTTGGGCCACGTGTTACGTATGCCTGAACACCGATTACCACGACGCGCTATGCTGACCAGTGCAGGGGATGGTTGGAAAAGAGTTAGGGGCGGCCAAACCAAAACGTGGCATCAGTGCTTGAAGTCACTAACTTCTAGTCTGAACCATGTCGGTAGATGCAGACTACTTGGTTGAGGTCCGCGTGACCATCGTAACTAATGGTTGGAGACTCTGGGTGACATGGCTCAGAATCGATCACAATGGCGTAGGTGTATACACTCTTTGTTTTCCCTTAAACCTTGAGATTAAATTTGCTTCATAACTTTCTCCCTTCCTATACGATATCCTTATATACAACCTATCTTTTATATACTACCACCACTAAATTAATTACTTCTATGAATCCGGTGTTCATCTTGTTGTGCTAACGAGGTATGGCAACTTGGACCGATGTATAAATGTGCCTGGTCCTACGTTGTAGCTGACTGACTACTTCCCGACAGATTATAAAACACCGTTTTCAACGCCGCAACGGTTATATTTGTTAATTTAGTGTGCATTATGACCTCACTATTTGACAAAACTATCTGACATGAACTTGTTGTTAACTCAAAGTAATGAATAGAAGCTGATCCGGATGAGTTAAATCCAGGAATTATCATGGGTATAGGTCTAGAATCTAACTTTTAGGCTAGAGAATGTATAAATTCAAGTTTGCGAGATGAACACAATTGTGTCGGACTAATTCCGATTACTGGTAGTCCCTAGTTTATAAGAAACGAAAAAAATATTCTCGTGATAACTACGGTTATGAATTAGCTTTAACGATTCGCAAGTGAAAGACATTTGGGGATTATTATATCAATGGATAAGGTGCGCTGACCAATGAATAATATGCAATGCTACATTGTTATCGAGTGATAACTGGTCACGAGGCCGAATAATTGACATAAACCTCCAATGAACTGATACCAAAAAAACGAACTGTCCAATAGAACAGGGTTCTTATTCTAAGAAAATGACACGGTCATATGCACAAACTTTTACTCACAAAGAGTACATGATTAGAAGTCATTTGACGAATAAGCGACTGGGGAATGCTACGACCATAGGTTAATCATTCGCCAAAGTAACTAATGCCTAACTACTACGATTAATCCTTGACTTTATCTCAACTTAAGATACAACAGTCTGACTATCTAGGAAAATAAGTTACATAACTATCCAACACGTAAATAGAGCTTGAAAACAACAAACCTGAAAAAGTCAGACTAGTTTGTCCTAAGCACTGCTGTAAAAATATAATACTAGTCTGTCGACAGATTTCAGGGCACAATTAAACAACCTTATCTAGTGAATGTATCCAACTTAGTCAACCATCCTCATGGTTTGGAGCACTGCATAACTTTAGTGTTCCCAATCCACCAGTTGTAACAAAAATGAGAAATACTATGAAAATAACTATCAAAACTTTGTAAGTTACACGCCATCAACGATCTTTAAGTCGTATGGAGAGTTAAGCACATCACTAGGCAGTGTACTTATCTCGATGGTTTTAACATGTACCAAGTTATACAAATTGCTGCCCCGTTTTTGTTTTACTGAAGGAGTGAATATTCTTTAGTACTACGTAATCTCGAGGGCTAAATGAAATCCGATTGTGATTGGTCACAGTTTCGGAGAAAATGACTTTATTTTCCTCTCAAATAATCCCGCGACTAGCAACAGATACATGGCAATGTATATATGGTTTTAATAGCCAACCTCCTACGTAAACGGATTTGAAAACAGAATCCCAAGAAATTACTAAACGCCCGATTTACACAAAATCAAGACGTTTCCGTCGAGCTTCTGACATTCAGGATAATTTCTCACCATAACGAGAAATGCTTTTAGTTCTGCTGCATGCCTGCACCTGAAAAATAACATGATGGATAATTACTTTGTCTTTATAGATTAAGACGGAGAATAATATTTTTCATTTTGAAAAGTGTTCACTATATTCTACAAGCCACCTTTTGGATATTTTTAAACGATTATTGAGGTCAATGACATGCGAAAATAGAATAGAAATCAAAACCATCTTTTGTATAGGAAATGAGATTCCGATTTAGTTCCAGTTATGTCATCCGCTAAAAAAGCAGCTAGGAATTTCCAGTTAGATTTAATAGAAAGTACATATTCTGGACAACAAGTTACCAGGCATTTTTCACCTTTACCCAACTATGTTGTATCTTGCTTGGTCACTCCGAGACAAGATCGCGTCTGGATCGGATGTGAATCACTTCAAGTCTTCACATTACGTCAACATAACAAAAGGAAGTTACCATGACGAGAATCGATGACAATATTGTTAATAGTCAAAGACAAAATGAAAGCAAATAACTTAGTCGGACGGGACAAATGAACTCGACGAGCATAATATACTGATATTAAAATTCAAGACCTAATGGAAAATAAGGACTAGACAAATTTGTGTATATGCTGCTGATTTTAAGCCATGTTACTCAACGTCTTCAACTGCCAATTATAATTTGCGCGTGATCCTAAACCAGAATATTTACACCTCCACACGCGCCTCAGCATGTCACATATTGCTTTGAATTTCTGTTATTTTTTCTCAATTTATTTATTTCCCAGCCATCACCATGTGTTGAGAAAGATGGAGAACGAAATATAATTAACCAAGGTCTGGGTCTTCTTGCGAAATGAAAATGAATAACCTTAGTAACCATTTTGTTACCAGAACTTGGATGTGATAAATACCTAATAAGGAAAACAAATAGACTTAGGAGATCCAATAGACGGACGACATAACTTCCAGAAGTTCTACAAACATATGGGAACTAGGATACACTCACAACAGGAAAAATCGCAGACGAAGCATTATCAAGTGTATGCTCGTAATATTCGAATGATTAATCCGTGCGTAAAACTAAACTATCTGGCTGTGAACTCGATAAGTCCTTGCTGTATTTATATGACCAGTCCTTAAGCCCTCACATAAAAGAATGTCAGAAATGAGTCGGAAAATTAAGGTTGGTTTAGGTGAAAATTTGATCCTAAATAGACTGGAATCTTAATCCATTTAAATCATATAACTTTTAATTTTGCATCGAGAATACGACGAGATAGGACTCTAGTCCTTTCACTACTGTACACTGGGATAAAATTTGTGTAAACAAGCTACTCTCACACTAGCTCGACGGAAAATCCATGTGTGAAAGCCTTATTATAACAATGAAAATAAAGCATAAGTTGGAGGTAACGTCTTCCTGGAGTATTTGACTGTATATATGTTATGTTGCCACATTATAAGACTTACGAAAGAATTTTGAACGGTTTTCGATAGTTATAGGTGAGTATTCTCGGCAAGTTAACACAAGCAGATACGAGACAATGCATGAGGATGTAGGAACAACAGGCATCTGAAGGGACGATTTGAAAATAACACTTCCTTGAGCGGTACACTTAATGTCTTCAAACTTCAACCTTGCTTGTTTGAGTTCATGAACTGCATTTGAATAGGGCAAATACTGAAAACAGTTTTGAACAATTCTGTGGTCAGGCTATCAATTTTTATTGAAAGAAACCCTAAAAGCGATAAACCTAATGAATACAGATTGCAAATGCGAAGAGATAACCAATGTAACAAAAAGAATGATGGCAGGTCCTTCTAAATTGTGGAAAGTTTGAAGATGGAATCTATCAGAAAGAACATGGTGGACCCGGTATCCCTGCTGTTTACTATTAGCATTCTGAATTTATTGATATTAGGGGAAAGAAATTTTGCAGTAATCTAGTTTTATATCCTACATTCAAGAAGATTAAACATGTCACCTGGCTACTCATTTATCTTCAGATCTTAAGATCGCCGGCGTAAAGGGAAAATTCAAAAGTCTGGAATGTTATGCAAGTCATTCATTATCAAACATTAAGAAGAGGAGAGGTCCGAGGATCATAGTCTGGTGCAACAATGTGCGTCATGGGGTAAAGAGATTCGCTAATCAACGTTTCTGATGTAAGGTTGCATGTGTATTATAATTCACTTGAGACTTGTGCTCACTGACTTAATGAGAGTAGATGGGAAAGGAAATAAACCCTATCAGACAATCGGATGCTCGGAAATCAGGGGTGGATTTAATCTTAACGTTGTCATGTAAACCTGATGTATCGCCAAGTGGAATAACAATCATGTTTACGTTCATGTAGTCATTGGATTTGTCATATTATGATATATTTATTATTAAAGGTCTAGATTATTTTGTGAATTCTGCTCTGGCTGTAAGTTTTGTTTGCCACATCTGACTGCCTTTGATAAAAACTATAGAGAATCTTCAATGACTCCCATATCAGCCTGTTTTTATAAGTATACTGACTCAAATCACTCGGCCTGCAAATAGGATAAAAAGTTCCTGGGATAGCGTTGTTGTCATGTATTATAAGATATCATTCATTTTAAAAAAGCGATAAATATATTTCGTGTTTAGTTGTCGACTGTACGTCTAGCTCTGACCATAGTTTAAGATCACTGTTGTAGCTGTAAATAATTTCCCAAAATCAATAGCTCATTAAGTGTTCGACATTGGATGCTGAACACGTTGTTTAAGTGGACTTGTTTAACTGAAGGCTTTCGGTCATGCATCCGTACCAGATCACGTTTTGACTCAGCGTGGGACACTGCTCCTACGTTCGCTAGCCAGCTTAGAATAAACGCTTCGCTATATATCGGTAACGTATCAAATATATCTTTCCTACCTATTCTCGTCTGACTTCTGATTTCCCTTGGTCGGGAAAAAGCTTCGAATATAGAAGGTGCTACTGGTAGCAGGTTGTAAAATCAGAATACTAGTCGTATCTTCACTGTCATTAAACAGTTTACCCAGCGTTAACATTGATAGCAGAATAACTGTCTGTGATTTTACTTTCCTGCAAAAAGCAGTATACAGTCCTGGGTGAGGAGTGTTTTGCGTCTAAATTAAATGTAGCTGGCTGTAAACAAACACAAAAAATCTCATTGACAACTGGGAATTTTAGTTTATCAGACACTAACTCTTCTTGTATATCTTCCGATAAGACCAGACGCAGATGCATCGGGATACTTAAATGGGAGCAAAACAATAAAAGCTATACAATACGGTACTAAGCACATACTATGCTTTGCACAAGTTGTAGTAGCTGATCTAATCTTAGACTAATATTCATGGACTCGAGGTAGATCACAGCTGCGTAGGTTCTTTGCCTAAAAAATGTAATTTGTTTATTTAACTACTCCACATTTTGGACTAAAGCCATTACCCGTGTATGCTCACACATGTGTTGCAAAAGAAGGCTGGTGTCAGGTAAGGTTGATTACTCTTGCATTTTTACTTTCGTTTTGTTGTTGGTTGGACCATGAAAAACTCCACATCTCAGAGTAATCCCAGAATAAGGTTGAAAACTTCAACTCAGATTGAGTCCCTGAACTGTACAGGTTACTTCAACTTTCAATCCAACATATATCAACAAATGAATGTAAAAGCTGTCACTGTGGCAGTGACTTCCATAGCCATCGGCCTTAACATTCACAAGAGACAAAACAAGATCCTGAAACAACTTAGTAAGGATAAACAAACTCACACCGAACAGAGAGGCCCTAAAATATGTGGGAGCTCTTGAATACTGGGACACCACAAACGAAAAACAGGGAGGAAGGTCCGATACAAATTTGAAGACACCGATTGGAAAAGCGAGGTCAGCATTCTCCTAAAAATATGATAGCCGGACTTAGGAAGAACTGTCAGCCAAGGACAAAACCATACTTTTCCTAGTATGGAAGTGTGTAATATGAGGCTTAGAATAAAACAGTATTAAAACACATCGCAAACGTAGGAAAGCTTAACATCAAAAACGGCGGGAGAGTGACGCTTCTGACCAACAAGTGTGATGGTGGAGAGATACCTCTAATCCAACCATTTCTGTAGGGTAGAAAGTTGTTTTGTTCGCTTACCGCTCCTTGTGATCTAATGGGACGTAACTAATCAATAGTGTTGATGCTAATTTCTCATACCAAATTCATTTCGCTTTCTAGCGAAAGTCCTACTTCGAGCTAAACCGAAATACTATGCTAAAAAGTTATCCAACAGCTTTAATATTGAAAAAAGATCAACAGTAATTGCCATGAAAAAAGTCTTTTGTGTATCCAAACTCTGTTTTTCCTTTACTACATTTATAGATCTACATAATCTCAAACCTTCAGCACTTTTGAATCTCCTCTATCCAGAAAGTGCTTCATCCATTTGTCGTCATGTTTTATGCTCGTCTTCTTTAACCTATCTGGATACACTTAGGTAAAAATTGATCTAATGAATGGAAATAAGTCTAAATAGATTTAATCTAATGTTTCCATAATAAATGACTCAGCTTAATCAGTCATTATTATTGTCTGTTCAAATTCTTGTCCTTTTCTTTCTCCTGCTCTTTTACGGCACCGTAGTGATGAACCACCTTTTCGTAATGTTTCCTTTCTTGAAGAAGGGTATCACTCTCTTGGGGCGAGGTCGTATAAAAGTAACTAAAATGGTGCTTGTATTAACAAACCTATGCTTAGCTTGGTGAAAACAATACGCTTTAGATCGCCAATGTAGATGATCTGTGTTGATGATTGAGGTCTACAGGAAATGAGTGAGGATAATGTGACATAGCTTGCGTCAAAGTCACGTCTAGCAGACAGTGCCTAGTGTGGATTACTCTTTCGTTGTATCAATGTGCTGTGGCTATTTTCACTACAGCAGTGAACAAACATGATGTTTTTGAAAATCTTTAGTAAGACTACATAAGTACATAGTGTAATCACTGCCACATGGCCAACCCCATAGTGAGCGGTCGGTTATTCTGCGTTAGTCCTCCTCTACACTCACGATGTTTAACAGACAGGCCGACGATCAGTGATTCCTCATCTAACGAGAAAATGGTTCAGCCTGATTTCATTACGATTTAGTGACGTTTCACTGAGTCTACAATACATTCAATGTTCGCAGCATGCAGGGATTAGAGGAGATATGGTCATGATTCTCTTCACCTCTATAGACCACTTTCATGATTTGGTAGTTAACTATATCTTAGAGAATATCCTTTTAAGGTGGAACAGGAAAAAACTCACATAAATATTCATATAAAGCTTCTTGTGGTTCTAATTGTAACCTATAGAATCACCTGTTTTAAGTGGTAGTGATGAAGATGTATGTTGGTTCTTTCGAAAGAGGCTCGAACTTTACTGTTATTCTAACGGTGCTGAGGGTGATTACGCTTGAGGTTATCCATTCTGAATTCTTATGCTAACTGCGACAAAAGAGCTTTTCGAGCAAACCCTCTACTGGTAACGTTGAAGCGCATTTTTGACCAGTTGGATGGAAGAACTTTCCACCTAATCTTCAACAGTTTTATTCGTCCCCATGTAGAGTACGGAAACATAGTATTTCCTCCCTCACTCCAAAATGACAAGGAAACTCTGGAGCAATTCCAACGGCGAGCCACATAAGTGTGCCACGAGTATTCTGAATTTGACAACGCCCTAACCAGTAACACCCTTTATAATCGAAATATGACAACCCAGTTCAATCAAAAGTTAGAAGCGCAGAGGTTCGAAGATATATAAGATAGGCTTTCGATATTACGAGAAGCGATCAACAAAATCTGGCTAGCGGTAGTAGATGTGAAGCATTCACTCGCGATCTGATGCGGATGCGCGATAGAGCACCTTCAGCTAGATTAGTCCATTAAAACTAATACGGTCAGAATCAAATGTATAAGGCTTAGAGAGCTATCTATTTTGAGGATTTATTTACCGCTAAACACGAAATCCGTTCGGGGACTCCAATTCAAGTCTTATGAAGAGCTCCTCTAATCACTGAACCTTGACCCATTAGAGTACAGACGTTTTAAAGGTGATCTAATGACTTATGACAGTCTAAACACTCGTGGGTATCTTTCCTACCTTAGAGATGACACCCAGAAACTGGAGACATAACGAAGCAGAACGGACCTTAGACAAGCTTCTCACCTCACAAAAGTAGTCAAATGTTGGAATCCTTTACCGGCTAAGCTAGTTTAAGTGATTTCCGAGGAGTCCTTTAAGAGAAAACTTGACACACTCCCAAGTACTAAGGACAGTATCTCACCATAATTTACTGGCTCTCTTTTTTTCTCTATTTTATCGATAATATACCTAGGTTCTTACTTGGAGTCCACTGCTACAAGATACAGAAGCTAGTTAAGCGAGATCTTCTGTTCCGTCAAGAACCATCCTAACCATTCAAACCATCGATCAACTCCCATTATTGGCAGATTTTTCTGATTTTTAGATCTGGAAATACCAAAAGATGCGCGTCTTCATAACCAAACACGTCCAGATGCTACTCAGACACAGAACTTAGGAAACAAACAGTCCGTTGTTTACACCGACTAGCGTTTGGGGCTTGAATGGATGAAGAATCATTTATGACTTATTCGAAACTGGCGGGTTCATTGGATTGTTATTGCGATTGCAAGAGCTTTTATATTATTCTCCCAGTATTCAATATATCACTATAATTCATATGTAGGACAAAAATAACTGATGTTAAGATGTAATGATGAGACCTTTTGATAGTGGGTTCTCACCTCAATCACTAAATAAGAACGAGATACAAACACAACATACTTCTGAGCACGAGGTGGAAAATAACAATCCTACTACTGTAAAATGCATCCTTATAGGCGATAAACAAGTTGGAAAAACTAGCCTGGTCGTTAGCTACACTTCCAATGATTATCCAGCGGAATACAGGCCATCTGCCTTAGATACATTTTGTGGTGAGCCGAACTTTTATTGTAATGATTCATTGGTCCTATCATTTTCTAAGTTTCTGTTACCATATAGTTTTGTGGTCTTTAGGATCATGGGTTGCTAGTTTATTGAGGGGAGTCAGCTTGTAACTGATGAGGTTTGGTTAGTTTTCTTATGCAACCAATAAAGAGGAAATAATCGGGTAACGCGTCTAAGTGTCTGTTCTTTCGTCTGTCAGAAAAAAATAATGCGGATTTCCCCCTTCATGTCGCCTTGTGTTTTAAATGTCGCTGAACTGTCTACTTTTCGCCTAAATACTCGCCGAGTTATCTAATTTCGCCTCAGTTTTTGACACACCTTTGGCCTAACCCCAACGTCTCCTGTGTTCTCCTTTATTCCCATAACAAATCCCACGAAAACTGTGATCAGTATTGAAAATGGTACATGTCGAAAGAAATCTTAAGAGGAGAAACAACGTTATGTTGTACAACATTATGAATAGTTAACGGATGCTAGAACATCGGTCTTTACGTATTTTAATTGCAATTGCCAAGTCTTAGTGTAATTTGAAAAGATCTGCAAAAGAACGAACTGTTTATTTGTTATTAATTAGACGTGTGTGCTTAACTACAATTGTATTTAAAATCAAACAGGCTTTCCCAACATACCATCAAAGAGTTTCCCATACAAGTTAGAAAATAAGCGCATGTTTAATAGATGTTTATTGAAAACGGAGTTGAAAGTGAGAAATACCCTGCTGGTAATGCCTTTTTGTAACGCCTGTTGAACTATTGAGATGCAAAGTAATCGTGTGAATTTTGAAATTTAATGAACACGAAAATTATAACGATATCTAATTGCTATTGTTTTTCTAAGCCACTATCTACGTGAAACTTACGGTTATGTTCTTTAGCATTGAGCACTGTACCTATACAACAGTAGAGAACCGTTATCGCTTCAAATTAGTACATACATGTTGTTGTTTTCTTCGGTTACAATTTTGTATTTGTGTCTCGTCGTGAAAATACCCTTGCGTCGCTATGTTATACAGTTTCGCAAGGTCTTTTTCGTTGACGGATGAGGACAAGAACCGACTAGTTAATGCGCCTGAAGTTTTAAAAATTTTCTTATTTTGTATGCAGCCGTAAAACCGGCACTTCCGAAGTGCTCTTTTCGATAAAGTACAAAGTAGTGTGAAATGACTTCAGGTGTCATGATGCATGACAAAATATAGCGCATAGACGTTTTTGAGTTATCATTCTTCAACTGCGTCAGCATGGCCATCTGCAATACGAACAAATGATCAATTAAAAATCTATCCGTTATGTCTTCCTGCTGAAGATAAGCGTCCAACGTTCTGAGTTCCTCTTTAGATGACAAAGGGAACTGCTGAAATCATAGTCCGCAATCAAATTTACGCAGATGTTCACGCTCACCAGACTTCGACAGTAGCTACTTCATGTTGGTACTCAAGTCTGCAATACCCGACGATATGTTCTGCAGTACAGTATAAAGTCTATCAAATCTCAAAAACTTAACTCAATCGGACACGTGACTTACTCGGCCGCTAACGCACTGCCTAGATGCCTAGATTCGGATTTTAAGGGCGACGTATTCAATTGTGTCGAACTAGGTAATTAATATATTCAAAATAAACACACCTACTTGGCGGTTGACGAAGCAACGGTGTCAAACAACCGAAATTTAGGATATTGGACGTGGATGTTTCCAGCCTGCATCTCGGCCACATCCATGTCAAAGGAATCGTAAAGAAACCCTTCTTTCCGTATCAACGCACCTCTACAAAATGTCAGTAAGATTTTTGGACTGACCTCTTCGGTAGGGTATTTTCGTCCGTAAAACTTTTGATATGCTGTACATCTAATCTGCTGAAAGAAACTAGCACCTCCTTTGCAGCCTGGAGACTATATATAGGAAATGATCGTTTCTATGTTTGCAACTCACCGCATTCGTGAATGACCTTACACTTCAGGACTGACCAATTGTCACTTGGTTGGTGACTGTTTTGCAGGGGCATAGCAACAAGGTCTGTTGGATAGAAAGTTTTTTCCCCACAATCCAATGTTTAGCTGCAATTATAAGCTGCTTCTTGCTTGGTGCATCCACAATTACGTATTATTGGCCGACTAAATAGGACATAAGAGGTAAGGGAATAGTTTATAGTAATACCATCAGCAAAAATGAAGCACTACATTCACATAAACGTATGCAGCAATGGAACAATCATAGAATAATTGACACAATTAAGGACAATACATTTACAGTCAATACCCTTAACGGAAACCCATGTGTGCTCGTGACTAACTACTGAGCACATAAATATTCCTATGTTACTAGAATGGAAGGGTTCTTCAAAGTAATTGGGTAGGTCTGTGAATGACGAATAATGTGGTACTAGTACATGGAAAGCTTGGTATGGTCACTGATGTAGAGGAGAATGGATTAATGAAATTTAGGTCAATGGGTTTGTACAACGGACAACCTGTTATCATTCCTGAAACTATTTCCTCACTCTGGATAATGTACTTAGTTATTGTAGTGTGGTGTAGCAGTTTGAACCACTCAATATGTGCCAGATTCTACGTTGGTTGTGCCTAGTTCACTGACTGAATAAATTTATACAACTGGCAAACGATCCTTGTTTTCAGTTAGAATTGCTCTATGGTCATTACTACCTAACGTCTATATATATATATATATATATATATATATATATATATATATATATATACCAACTCGGTTGCCATAATGTCCCCATTTCTTTCACTGAAAGAACCCTTTGTCGTTGCATTTTTGTTAACACTATTGTTTTTTTTCAAAATCAAAATTTTTGAGTATTAAAATCTAAGGCATCTTAATTTTTGGGCCAGTATATTGCTTATTTTAGCTAAAATTAACATAACTCTTTAATTGCTTGATGCACCGGTAACTGTTTTAACCATAAATAATCCACATTAGTAAAGTTAGCAGTCGTGGAGAAATAAGCTGTTAACTTTATCGGTTAGAATGTACAATTTCACTGAAACTGAGATTATAGTCAGTTAAAAATATTTTCTGCGTAGATGCCTCGTTGGAGTCAATCTGCAAAAGAAATATCACTGAATAACATGACGCAATGTAGATTTATGTGTCCTTATGGGCTACGGCGACTTGAATCTATGTAAACATATGCCAGGTTTTACGCTGCGCAAGATTAACTGGCTCAATAAGATCATGTAGATCGATTGAAAAGCCTTTTGATCAAAACCGGTAAATTTCAGCTTCAAGGAGAAAACTGCTAACTGTACTGAATTTTGGCGAAAGTAACATGTTTTCCACGGATAAATGACGTCTTTTACAGTGGTAGTTTCTTTCAAATGGAAGAGGTTATTAAAAGCCAATCGTAAAAACAAAACTCGTTTCATCAATTTTCAATGAAGTGTGCAGCCAACATTACGAAATCAAAAACTTACAACAGTGACTACTTATAACGAGCAATTAGCAGTGATTCTTTGGATTCTTCGGTCATGCTTTCAAATTGAGGAGACCACCAATAATAAAGTATCTTTTCAAGATACTGAAAGTAAATACCGTTTCATGATGTGAACAGCTGGAGTGTCAGCCAGCCACACGCCTCCAACAACATACTGGTTCATCCAATATATAGCTTGCCATCTGTGTCTCTAAACTCATCCAGGCCACTATAATACGTGGTTTATTATCCATGTATCGGTAACCAGTGGGTTATTCACCAAAGAAATTCACTCATTCCGACTAGTGTGTTTAATATTTGAAGACAAGCTTCTTAGGGAAATAAAAAGAGGCCCATAACTTTCATTAAATATATTTAGAGAGAGCTCATCAAGAGGTCCCGAGGTATGAAATATATTGACTTTAATTGTAATATTCTTGCATGGTGCATTGTCTAACACTTAATAATGATTTTCATTTCAAAAATCTGACACCAGTCAGTCAAACACAACGTAAGACTTTGTATGAATGTTTTCTTCCAAGCTAATGTGCCTCACCAACATTCCAGACAAGAAGATTAACAAAAACCGGTGAAAAGTAAAAGTATTACAAACATAAATTGAAATGTTAGTAAAAGAAATATGACCCAAAAGAAACGATTGATTTGATGACGATAAGTATGGAATGACACGATTCACTATTTAGAGGAGGATGAAGAATAAATCCTACCGTACCACTACGACCGAATTTTTCAGACGATTGATGCATGTCATGGCATCTTTTTTGTAAATTCACCTCTTGTACTATGTAACTCGTCTTACAAGTTATTCTGATCTCTTCCTTTCAGTTGAAGTGTGTGCTGATACACGACCAGTACATCTACAAATCTGTGACACAGGAGGAAAAGTGAGTGTCCCCATCTATTTTACTTCATTATAAAGTTAAGTTTTTGTTACTACTCCTTGTTCCATTTGTAATTGAAGTTTTCCAACCTGCTTTCTACAATCTGATAATAAATCGAAGGTTTATTCGAAACCTCATGCTCCTTTGTTATTCTCTAGGGTTATAGATGTTTTCATAGCCCACATTAACAGGGAAGAGCAACGTAGGGGCTGACTCAGCCATGCATTGACCACGCTTCTGAGTCTCAAACAACATTATAGGTTCAATATTAATCCTATATTATGATCAAATAGGGGAATCACTATCACTGTATGCATAGTTGCGTAAAGTGTGCACAAAGTGACGCTACTCAAAAACTGCTTGTTGGCTAATGTTTATTGTGGTACACCTCAATATCATTAGAAAGTAATAGTTCCAATTTAAAGGCTGTGTAAATGCTCATTAAAAGCCACAATAACCATATCTTATCTGACAGTGCTACTAGACCAAATTAAATGAAATAGATTGTAACTTGTGATTTAGTGCGCCAGAAATGTTTAGTAAGTCGAAACTTACAAATTGAGGTGCATACTTTCCCAAAAAGTCGTTATTTATGTATTTTCAACATGCAGTATTGTGATGGATATATTGACTAAATCCATGGAACAAGCCTAGGTATACTTTAGAATTAAACCGGAAAGGCTGATTCATTCTGCTTTTGAATATTGAAGATAAAGTTTACAAGCTGATTAAATCACCTTTTCAAACTCATAGGCAAACATCCCTCAACATGACCCGGTAGTGATAAGGAAAACATTTATTTTCTAACTCACGTTCACTGTATTTATCTTATTGTTTTCTTCCTGTTCAATTCCCTCCTTTTATAACGTTCAATCACCTTATTTTTGTATAGAGTTTTACTTTTGTTTGTTTATTTTTTTGATGGGAGTCGCAAGGTTGAAAGAAAACATGTGGTTGAAATAGGTTTTATTATTCATCGACTGAGATAGTTGGGCCACGTGTTACGTATGCCTGAACACCGATTACCACGGCGCGCTATGCTGACCAGTGCAGGGGATGGTTGGAAAAGAGTTAGGGGCGGCCAAACCAAAACGTGGCATCAGTGCTTGAAGTCACTAACTTCTAGTCTGAACCATGTCGGTAGATGCAGACTACTTGGTTGAGGTCCGCGTGACCATCGTAACTAATGGTTGGAGACTCTGGGTGACATGGCTCAGAATCGATCACAATGGCGTAGGTGTATACACTCTTTGTTTTCCCTTAAACCTTGAGATTAAATTTGCTTCATAACTTTCTCCCTTCCTATACGATATCCTTATATACAACCTATCTTTTATATACTACCACCACTAAATTAATTACTTCTATGAATCCGGTGTTCATCTTGTTGTGCTAACGAGGTATGGCAACTTGGACCGATGCATAAATGTGCCTGGTCCTACGTTGTAACTGACTGACTCATATAAAGATAATATCAACTATTCATCAGACTTCCAATTGAGTACTGCGTGGCATTTTTTTAATTAACTGAATCTGTTACTACTGGGGATTTAAAGACTAGAATTATTTATCCATAAAACGTTTGTCCTAACGCTTTATTCAGACACACACGTGTTGCTACAACGGAACAATTCATCTAATAGAATAGTGAAACGTATGAAGGATATACACTGGTAATTTGGTTACAGAACTGAGCCCTTAATCCCAGCTAAATAGTATCCAAGTGACAGATTCACTAACCAACTGACTGTAAATGTTAGAAAATTAAAGCTATTGTTTTTGTACGAATATTCGACCTAAATGGTATGATTGCCTTATTTGTCAGTTAATCAAGAATAAAAATAAAGGTCACAAAGCCCATCGTCATTCACTTTTGCTGCGGAGCTTAGGCCTTAATATCAACTACTAAATGTTTCATTGTTGTGCCATTTAGTCAGTTGCATTGATTATCAACTGTGACTTATGCAGTCATTTGCCAGCGCTAAAGACTGAACTGTTATTTTTGTTATTTTGTGAAAACAATTTCATATATTTCTTGAACATTTCTACTTGACTGTTCTTTTTCTACTTTCTTCAGGAAGAAGTTAGTTCTTTGAGACATTTGTCATATTTGGATGCACATGTTATCTTACTGTGTTTCTCTGTCGTCCGACCAGATACTTTTAGATCTTTGAAAACTGTTTGGTTGAAAGAACTAGCGTCTGCGCCCATTATTCTTAACAGTGCTGCTGAACAAACTGCTTCAAAACTATTCGGCCTATCCACAACACGAAGAAATGCTGATAGTTTTTCAGCGTCAGTACCCACTAAATCAAAATCTTCTGTACACACTAGTCGTGGGTTAAAAAGTGTAAATGAAGCTAATTTAATACCGGGTCCTATATTTCTTCTTATTGGTTGTGCTTGTGATCTACGTAATGATATTGGACGTTTATTAGAACTGTCTAAAGTTGGTGAAGAGCCTATAGATAAGGAAAAGGCCGAATGTTTGGCTATTGAATTAGGCGCTGAAGCTTACGTAGAATGTTCCGCATTGACTCAGAAAAATCTTAAGACTGTTTTCGATCTAGCTATTTGGTGTGGTCTCAAAGTAGCTGATTCAGGTGGTCCAGTATTATTGCGTGAACCAAAGTCAAATGGATCATTATCATATAATGGGGATTGCACAAAAGCTACTAATAATGATAATAGTGTTGACAATAACCATATAATGACCGACAGTCACTCATTTCGTATTATAGCAGAGAACAATAACAAGTGTAAAACTCTTAAAAAGGGTTGGCGCCGTTTCTTTTGTATCAATTCTTAAGTTACTTTGTAATTTAGTATTTCTTTTTCATTTTGTTGCTGATGATAATGCTCCCTTTTCTGAAAATGTAAATTGCTTAATTTATTATCTAGTCATTTATGTATATTTTATAGTACTTTATTTAGTAATTAATGATTTTTTGTTTCTTGTCTAACTATACTGGTAGATGATATGGTTGTGTATTTATGTCAAATTTACAATTCTATTTCCCTGTTTTATGCACTGAAAAGATTGAAACTCAATTAACTTTATCTAGTCTTTTCTTAATACTTGTTTCTTTCAAGTTTTTCGTATTATCCGGTGATTATGAACTCATTTCCGCTCATTTAATACCTGCTGAACTCATCATTTACTTATAATTCCTATTTATATATACAAATCTTCGCATAACTTACGTTCGCTCATGTCGTGATTTTATCACATTTGTGTACATTATTCTATTTAAAACTATTAATTAATGTGTCATACCTGAAGTGTATGCCAGATATACATATATAAACTAAACCAAAGCTGTAATATCTACTCTGTGAATTGTTTTTACGCCGTTCTGATTTACATTTTTTGCATATGTATTTATTTATATGTATGACTTTGTACATCCAGTCGTTGCTTTCTTTTCTCCAAAACCTATTTTCCCTTTGTTTGTTCAGTAACTTTTGTTGTCCACTTTGTATGTATATGTATGCATACAATTCGTAATGTCTGTCTTTATTACTATTTAATACAAAGATTTTCGAAGTATAAGGATATTTTTTATTGTTGATTCTGTGTTTAATTTTCTACAACAGTCAACAAAAAATCTTTAACGTCTGGTTGTGGGCTGACTGGTATTCTCCGGTAGAAAAACCCACTGTCTATCTCAACTGTACACAGTATTCGCTTAATTCACAACTGATGTATTCAACCAGTAACCACTTTCCTCTAAAGTCAGTTAGTGGGTACCAATAGGCTCATTCAACAAGGATTAAAGTAATTTCTCAATCCAAAGTAATGTATCGTCCTTTTGTTTACAAATAGTTTGATAAGATTCTTAGGACAGTTTTATTTATGCATGCGTATTTATCCAGATTTATACTTGCTATTACAAATACATAATTTATAAAACACCGTATAAAGGTTGTTTATCATAATTTGAAATTGTGTTTCTTCAAATTTCAATCCTCTTACATTCACATTCGGAATATGCATTTGGAGAATAAATATTTTCATTATACTGTTTTTGTTCTCGTAATATACGTTCATGTTGCTTTTGTGCTCGTTCCAGAGTTTCATGGGCTAAACGTGCACTTGATTCCATTGATTTCTCAGACAGCGAACTACAGCTTGTTAGCGATTCTGTTTCGTCCACTGTTCTTTGTTTCCGTTCGTATTCATTATGGAACCAGTGGTTCTGTCTTTTAGATGCATGATTTTTAGAATCATTTGACCATTGTTTAATGTATGAATTATTTGTTCTTGGCTCATTTGAATTTGCTAGTCGAATTGAATCAGTTTCTGATTTTAAACTGTGGTTTGCACTGTCATATGCTTCATCAGTATGGTTATATTTCGTAGCAGCTGGTAATATTCCTACATAATTATCTCTAGTACATTTCATATCTGCTTTATATCTACGGCAAGGTTGGGTGGATAAGTGATCGTTATTATATTCTATATTTTGATCGTAGTCTGTATCAGAGCAATCATCTTGATCCATTATTTCTGCGACATTGTGACTACCTAACATTGCTCTCCTTCGTTGAATAGCCGGTAGCACCGCTTCGTCTGGATTAAAAATCAAGTCCGTTGATGGTTTTCCAGCT
The DNA here is from genome assembly GCF_000237925.1 of Schistosoma mansoni. Lineage (NCBI taxonomy): Eukaryota > Metazoa > Platyhelminthes > Trematoda > Strigeidida > Schistosomatidae > Schistosoma > Schistosoma mansoni. The sequence goes on from NC_031495.1 coordinate 28,949,234, forward strand.
CTTGGCATTTGTAAGACTTCTCTATATTTTTCTAGATTTTCCATATAATTATCATCACTTGGGGGATCCCAATGATCAACATAGTCAGATTCCAGTTGTGCTAAATGCTCACGTGAAAAGTGTGATTCTCGATCGCGTTTTCGATAGGCATCAGCTTTTTTACGTAGTACTACTGTTTCTTGATACCAGTCATGTGATATACTTTTATTTGACGATTTCATTTGATTTTGTGGAACATCTAATACATCTGAATAGTCTATATATTTCGCATTATATTCTGTAGTATACTTTTTCCTATGTTGTATCGGTTTAGTGTGTATTTGTGATGGCGGTGTTAATGCTCGAATTCGTCTTTTTTCTGTATCATTAATATTATTCATGGTTATTTCTCTAATTCCATATGCTGATGACGGACGTTTTAGAGGAATAATATGTACATCTTTGTTTTCTATTACTTCACTTGACTTTAATTGATCAATTGGGACATATTTAAAAGGTTTATATTCATGCCTGTATTCTGTATCGTAAGAAATTTTACAAGATTGAAATTTATCTAGTTTACATGTGAATGGTCTAGTAGATTTCGTTGGTTCAAGTTTATAATTGAACTGTGGTGCCTTAAATGCACTCTGATATTCTGAAAGACGACTTTTTTCACAAGTGTAAACTGCAGCTTTCGGGGGCTCTAATTTCCAGTTTTCTGAATACTCTTGAAGTGGCATTTTATTACTTTTATGTTGACGTGTGGCATCAGGGGCGCGAGTGACCATTGGATAATCAGATTCTATTGGTTTGGGAGTCTTTGTATGGGGCTTTTGTTTAATCTCATTTTCGATTTTCACGTGCTTCTTATTCTCTTTTGCCTCCTCTCTTGCACGCAAAATTCGTTTCCTGTTTTCAATCTCAGTTCGAATTCGTCGAATCTCCTCTTCAAGTGCTTTATGTGCTCCGTCTGTTTGGATAGCTTCATCTCTGTATGGTTTTAAAATAGGTGATGACTTCCGAATTTGCCTGTTTATCTGAGCAGAAGATTGCTGTTTTAAACCGTTGCCGATATTTTCTTGTTTTTTCTTTGGCGAAACACTTCGAGCATTTCGCTTCATTTTATTTCTGTAGGCAATCGAATTTGAAAATTTACCATCAGATGGACCTATCACAAAGTAGTCATCTTCTTTTGGATTTGCAAACTGCGTATTCAGATTAAATTCGTTTGTCAATTCGAATTTTCGTTTTTTCTGAAATAATGGTTCTTCCGTTATTTTACCCATTCATATAGTTTTAAATCAGTTTCAGTATTCGATGTTTTCATCCATCAGTTAATCTAAAAGGTAATGAAGCAACACAAAATTATTATTATTTCTAAGAATGAATAAATTACATAAAAACCAGGAATTTCCAAGATTCTTAGTTTTAGTCGTTGAAAGTACATTACGGGTAAGGCGGCATGCTTTCCTCTTTGCACTACTGAATTTCCAAACGTACATGTAAATGAATTCCTAGAAGAAGCTTGTATATCACTCCCTTCACTTTACAATTGTTTTAATCACTAATTTTGACCATACCTGTTTATCCCCAAGGATTGTTACTTCTAAAATCAGGACTCAACTAATACCCTGATGTCTCTATACGCTCTCACTTTACAGATGGCTTTAGTTTTATTTCACTTTTGAATATATAACGATGTGAACATTCTGACGGTTCGTATTGCATTGTTCATCTATATCTACAAATGTTCAGTAAGGGAAACCTTCAGTTGTTCCAGTAAACTGGATTCAATGTTGTTTCCTCATGGTTTCCTGTCGAAATTTCCGTAACTATCTAATGCTTCATATCTGTCTATATTTGACCTTCGCCCGCACAACAAAAACATTTAATCATAGCCACCTTAATTCACAAGTGACAAACAAAATTCTATTTAGTAACAAACTGTAGGGGATAAATACATTTCTGTCGGAATACTAATTGTTTGCTCTAACGTATTTTTAACACTGTTTATTGTTAATCAAACGTCCAGTCGATTGATCAGTCAATTTCTATCTGTAGAAATACATTTGATTGCTTTTGTAAGTTCCAAATGTGTTCTATAAGGAAACTTTAAGAGAAATCGTTTTCTATTTAATTACATTTTTCTTTTCCAAATAATTTCACCACTTCAATAATATAGGGATGATAATTGTCATTGTTTTTAGTTACGATAGAAATTTGGTTTATATTTATTAATTTTTCAGCAGATTCAAATTTTCATATTAAAAAAGAAGCTCATCGAGCAACAGATAATAACAATTATGACAATTATTATTATTATTATTATTATTATTATTATTATTATTATTATTAATATTAATCATCCTGCAACCAGATACCGAGAATTATTTATCTTAATACTTTTTTGAAAAAAACACCGTCATGTGACAAAAAATATCAGCATAATTATTTTAGTTATTAGAAATTATGCTGTCATGCCAACACAGTCACCATGATCCATAAGGTAATATTTTATAGCATAGTGAAATATAAATGTATTTTTCCGTTTGTCTCGCTGACTAATTTATTTAATATAAAGGTAATTTCTGCACACATTATTATTAATTGAACGTTTACATTATATCCAATAATGAATAGAACCTTTTAATAAGTATTTGAGGAAAATACCAGAATAATTATTGAATTTACGGAATATAAAATATTTATTATGACTATTGAAAAAAACTCGATAATAATTACTAAACTAATTTAGTTTAGTAATTATTATTAAACTAAACTAATTCCCGACCGTTGCTGCTACTTTGACGTGGTGGTTGGGCTTGCCTATCGTGATGATCCAATCGAGCTATGCTGGCTGGAACAATCGTTCCTCAAGGTCCTACCATGCCAGACAGGTCGGTTGAAGAGCGGTGAGACTAAAAGCAGCAATCCCAAGGTCCGAAGGCGAAGTCGTACTGCTGACTGTACAGAGGTGTGAAAGCAGTAAGGTGTTTCCTTCAGACAACCAGCATGACAGCGATGCTGCCTTCCCACAAGGAGAGGTGGGGTTAGAAAAGGTCGACCCTAAAAATGCACACCTCGCCTTATCCCACGGATTTCCGTCTCCGGCGGTAAGGACTTTTGAAGAACGGAGCTAACACGTCAAAAATCCCCCACAAAAAGGCCGTGCGTGACCGGCCTCAAGCAGTTGTCCCTTGGGCACTGCGGTCACGCTCCCAGGTCGTTAAGACCAACACTAATCCAACTTCTTTTTCAGGTCCCTCAAGAAATACCCTTCCACGGTGTGGGCAGCCGGGAAGTGATACTAGCCCTCATACCCTTAACAGCACACGAGACCAAGTTGGTCACTTTCAAATCCTTCCTACACCTAATAACTCTGTTATCTCCACGACTAACCCTTCCCACGTCCTTTTATCACCTCGCACCGCTAGGGCAAACGATTCGAGTACACAGAACGTTATTCCTGGTCTCCTGAAACCACGCTCTAAACTACATGTAGGAACTTTTAATGTCCGAACATTGTGCCAAATAGGACAACAGGCTTCCTTAGCTAGGACTCTAGAATCTTACACCATCGATGTGTGCTGCGTCTCAGAAACGCGCATACAAGATCCGAGTAGTGTCATTCATTTGACCGCACCTAATCAAAATAAAGATTCATCTCGATACACGCTTCGTGTATCTGGAAGCCCTGATGCTGCTTCCCGTGGCCTCGCTGGCGTAGGTATAGCATTAAGTCGTAGGGTAGAACTAGCTCTTTTAGACTGGATCCCAGTAGACAGTCGTCTATGCGCTGTCCGACTAAACGGATCAGTAAGGACTCGGAAAGATAGGGAAACTCGTCGTTGCCTCTTCGTCGTCTCTGCCTACTCTCCCACTGACTGCAGTTCAGACGATATAAAAGATGAGTTCTACAGGAAACTTTCTGACCTTCTCCGAAAAGCTAGGCGTTCTGATGTAGTAATAGTAGCAGGTGACTTTAATGCTCAAGTAGGTAAACTAAGTGAAAGGGAAAGACACCTGGGTGGATCTTATGGTGTCATGGCTAAAAGAACAGATAATGGCGACCGTCTGTTGCAGCTGTGCTCAGATAACCGCCTATTTCTTGCAAATACTAACTTTAAGCATAAGGAAAAACATCTTTTGACATGGCGACCCCCGAATTCGTCCCAACGTTGGACCCAATTAGATCACATCGCTATCAGCCACCGATGGAGGGGCTCGATGGAAGACTGTCGCTCATTCTGGAGCACATGTTTAGATTCCGATCATGCTCTAGTGCGAGCACGTATCTGTCTGCGTCTTACTGGACGTAGGAAAGACACTGCAGGGAAGCCTCTTAGGGTTCTACTTAATGATAGGCAAGCTAAGAATATATTTCAGGAACAACTAGAAAAACAATTAGGCAGCCATGTAAGTTGTATCCACCCAGAGGCAGCGTGGAATGACATCCGAAAAGCTGTGGAAACAGCAGTGATATCCGCTAGTAAGGTAAACCATAACGTTAGGGAGAAACGATGGATCTTGGCAGCATCTACCGCACTGATAGATGCTCGAAAACTCATCCCACCTCGTTCTGAACATAACGAAGAGCGGAGTCAACTTAAGCGCAGGCTTATAAGAAGCCTACGTAATGATCGTGAACAGTGGTGGGTATCGAAAGCAAGAGAGATGGAAAAGGCAGCGGCAATAGGTAACAGTAGGCAGCTATTCAGACTCGTTAAAGAAACCGGTATTAGGAACCCAAGTATCAGTGAAACCATTTCAGATAAAGATGGGCATATCATTCATTCTCAATCCAGGAGATTGGATCGATGGGCAGAACACTTTAGGGATCAGTTCAACTGGCCTTCAGCCACACTTCAATTACCCACGATCCCCAGTCGTCCTGAATGGCAGATTGATGTAAGTCCTCCAACCCTCTGCGAGGTTGAAAAAGCTATAGGAAATCTGAAGCGAGGAAGAGCAGCAGGCCCTGACAGGTTGACCCCTGAGATTTTTAAGGATGGTGGTCCAGTACTAGCAGTGAGATTGACTGAGGTCTTAGGTAGAATCTGGGAACTGGACGTAATTCCATCTGATTGGTCCCAATCACTGATTGTGCCAGTCTATAAGAAAGGACAAAAGTCCTTCTGTGACAATCACAGAGAGATCAGTTTGACTAATATAGTGTCTAAAATATTAGCTTCAATAATACTAGGTCGCCTAACCAAAGCTCATGAAGAGCAGACTAGAGAAAACCAGGCAGGTTTTCGACCTGGACGTGGTTGCATAGACCAGATATTCACCCTACGTCAGGTCCTAGAACATAGACACAAATTCAGACGTCCCACAATAGTAGTATTTCTTGACCTTAAGGCAGCATTTAACTCTGTTGATCGTGAGGTTCTGTGGCAGTGTTTGTCACTGAAAGGAGTACCAAAGAAGTACATTAACCTCATAAAGGCTCTCTACTCGAACACAACTGGTCGAGTTATAGCCTATGGCGAACTGTCATCAGAATTGATTACCTCAAGTGGTGTTCGTCAGGGCTGTCCACTCTCCCCATTCTTGTTTAACTTTGTCGTTGACATGCTTTTGGAGATAACACTTTCATCATCTCAATCTCCAGGAGTTGAACTTTTACCGGGAGGCTCACTTGTTGACTTGGAATACGCCGACGACATAGTTTTATTCAGTGAAGATGCTGACAAGATGCAGTCTTCTGACCACTATAAGCAACAATGCGGGCATGTTCGGGATGCGATTCTCCCCATCAAAGTGCAAAATGTTACTTTAGGATTGGGTTGCATCGACACCTGAACTAATGATAGGGAGTGAAGTAGTTGAGCGTGTTGACTGCTTCACTTATCTTGGGAGTCTCATCAACCCTTGTGGTCTGGTATGTGATGAAATCTCAGCATGGATACAGAAGACTCGTCTAGCTTTCGCCAACTTGCGTCATTTATGGCGTAGGCGAGATATCCGTCTAGCAACTAAAGGACGAGTTTACTGTGCAGCAGTTCGCTCCGTCCTACTTTATGGCAGTGAAACATGGCCGGTAAGAGTAGAGGATATTCGTAGGCTACTAGTGTTCGATCATAGGTGTCTTCGAAGCATTGCTCGTATATCCTGGGACCACCGAGTAAGTAATGCAGTTGTTAGGAAACGAGTACTAGGTAGGGATGGCAAATCGATTGATGAAGTAGTGAAACTTCATCAGTTGAGATGGCTGGGACATGTGTTACGTATGCCCAACCACCGACTGCCCCGACGTGCAATGTTTCATGGTGTAGGAGTAGGTTGGAAGAAAGCTAGGGGTGGCCAGACTAAAACGTGGCACAAATCCATGAAGTCACTGACAATTGGACTGAGCCATGTTGGTAGGTGTTGACTACCTGGTTGGGATTCGCGAGATGATAGCAACCGATGGTTAGAGACCTTGAATGACATGGCTCAAAATCGTTTGCGATGGCGAAGGTGCATCCACTCTTTGTGTTCTACCAAATTATAATCTTCTGAATTCCTCATGTCTTTATCTTTTTCTCTTTCCAAATTTATTTCACTGTACTATACTCCTTCAATAAAATCTTCAAACCCTAATCTTTTGGATTTCTGATTATATTCCTACTACTTCTACCACTATGGGATTTGAATCGACAACTGCATCTCTGTGCTAATGTGGTATGGCAACTCGAACTGATGTACGCACGTACGAAGTTCTACGTTGTGACTGACTGACTAAACTAATTGATTAAAAAATTTAGATTTCCATAGTTTGATTCACGAGTCGATCTAAGCTAGACCACTATTGAAAACCTAGAGGCACTGGACGGCCGTTTCGTCCTAGTATGGGATTCATCGACAGTGCGTATCCACAATCCCCATCCAGTATTCGAACTCAGGACCGGTATTGCGCACGAACACTTAACCTCTAGACCACTGAGCTGGTATCCAATGGTGTTAATGTCTAACTTCAGTCGATCCAAGGACATATTCAAACAAACTAATAATTATATTTTTATTCTTAACAGGGTATTAACGAAGTTAATAATTTAGACTTCTTTATGTTATTTTGAGATGATATTGAAGTGTAGTTTCAAGAAGTTAAATTCTCTTAATATATATGAAACAAAAGGTTCTTGTGCTAACCGTTCTGTTAAAAAAAGTGGCAACAGCAATTTCTTAATATTGGTTCGGTAATGGCTGCGAATGAAGCTGGTATGCTCTACCTTGGTAAGTGGAAACTTTGGCAGCACTGCAGAAATTATACACTTTTAATCTGTCCTACACCTATAAGGCCTTAATGCTTCAATTGTATACGTTCTAACTCACACAATGATGAAAAAAAATGAATGGAAGACAGGCCTTTTAAAAGAAAACTTTAACCGTAATTTAAGAAACCAAGAATATGATACCACTATTTTATATATACAATTTATTTATGGCCATGGGAAAAATATAGCATTATGGCAACAAAAGTTTCAGTAGTTAATAAGAGAATATCAATGTTCACAGTGGGAAATAGGAATTTTCGTTTCATGCCAGACTTTTAACACGAATGTAAAAAATATGAATTACAATATAAGAAAATTGGGACTTTTGAGCCTTCCTAACAGAAGTGTAGGACACGCGTTTAGCCTTATTAGTGACTCGGTGTACCTCGTTTTTGATTTCCAACTGAGACTCGGATCTGACATCCATCATTTTAAAGGTCATCACTTTATACACTAAGATACTGAGTTATTTTAGTCACTGTCTCCTATTTTACTTGCCTTATTTGTTTTAAGCTGAACTTATTTTCTCAAAGAATTTGTGCAATTTGAAAAAAACCAACATGGTTTATTGTTGGTAGAATTCATATCGAGATTAAGAACTGTTTAATGTGTTGTTTTAATAAAATAACTGCCACAATATAGATGCGTAATGTTTTCTTCACTTCATGTACTTGGCGTTTTTGTGCAATGTATTGTATTAAACTCCATATATATATATATATATATATATATATATATATATGTCTGTTTGTGACAGCTTTTTAATTTATAAGAGTTATCATTGTTATGTGTTCTATATTGCATCCTTAATTCGCATAAACACCCTGATTAATTAAATAAAATTACTAATTGCTAAGAGTTTCACAATAAATTCACTAAAACAAACAATAATTCAAAGGGAATACATCTCAGTATCATATATTGATAATGATATGAGTTTTTCCACTGAAAATACCAATATGATAGAAGAGAACTTAAACTATTCAGAAATCAGTAATTATTTGTTTCATACAGCTTTAATATCCACTGGAAAAGTTATCTATTTAAAACTAATCAAGTAATGAAGAACTTTTGTTCTAGATTTTTTTTTGGTCGATATTAATTTGTCCTGGAAACAATTGTCAGATTAAATTAATTTCTAAAAAATGAAACCCGTTCATTTATTAATTAGTGACTATTTTTTGTGTTTTGAATTATGTCAGGTACTTTAATAATCTTTGTTGTAAATTTGTTTTGTAATTATGCTGTATCAAAAAATACATATAACCTGGAGATTTTTTTATTTTATTCTTCAAGGTAGTAAACACACACTATAGGTGTTTATGAGAATTTAGAAATAAGAAACTTACATCTACCATACTTAATTAAATGTATATTTATCTATACAAAAATATGTTATAAACGTGTACGAAGAAGGTATTCTATCTTCTTTTTTTGACTATGTTTATGAACTGTTAGAAACTTCTTCACAACTACCAATCTATCTATCTACCAAAATCAATTATCAACTTTAATATTACTGTCCTGTTTGCCTGTTTATTGTTTTACTTAAATGTTTACTGTTTTATTATCAGAAGGGGTTTTGTGGAGATTTCAGTATTTTCATAGTTGAAAGCATGAGTCAATTGAACCTAGACCACTAAGGAAAACCTGGAAGCACTGGACGTCTGTTGTGAAATAGGAACTCACTGAAGACAATTGGTGAACGGTTGCTCAACTTCGTGGATTGGTTGAAGTTAGACATTAACACCATCGGATACCGACTCAGTGGTCTAGTGGTTAAGTGCTCTGGCGCGAGACTGGTAGGTCCTGGGTTCTAATGCGCACTGCTGAGGAGTCGCACAATAGGACGAAACGTCCGTCTAGTGCTTCCAGGTCTTCCTTGGTGGTCTAGTTTACTGTTTTATTTTTTCTTTTCTTGAAAATAAACTTTAAGTGCCTTTTTATTTGAACTTATAAAACATACAAATCATTATTATCTATCCATGAACATTTCAATATGTGAACGATCACAATCGCATTCATTAAAGCAATGGTTGTGTTTATCTCTTTTTTTAGTAGGTTTAACCTAGTATCAGTGTGGTGTGTGTTACTGATGTCGATAGATATTAATAGTGTGTATCACCAATCGAAAATGGAGTATCTGGAGGCAGAAGGTTGAAGAGAAGAGAACAAGAACAGAGAGTGATTGATATGAAAATGAAGGAACAATGAAATCTGAGACAATTGTTAGACAATTTGCAAATGAAATATTTACTGTATGGTTGTGACTGCCTAGTTAATTGTTTTCAGAAAATGTGAACATATGAAAAATTACTAAAAATTCAACCAGTGAACAACTAAATTACTTCATGAAAGTTTTATAAGTGTAGGATCTATCACAGTGATTACCTAGAGTTAGTCCTGATCATAGTATCATATCAATCTAATAACCACTAATAAAATTAAAACCCTTATTATATAGTTTATAGTTCTTTGTTGATCAAATAAAAAAATGCTTAGTTAATTAATAGAATATTAATAAGTTGCATTGATAGAATGATGACAATAATAGTATATATTCTGAAAATAATAACTACAGAATTCATGCCAGTTTACAGGCATGATCAATTTGATATAAATAGTAATATTAGATGTAGAGAACAAACGTGTGCTTATAAAAAACTAATAATGATGGAGGTATTGTGAGATAGTTTATTCACTATTGGTAAACACACATTATGTTATATTAAATTCAGTTTTGTATACAAAATCATAATATACATTAAAATATTTATGATTTTATGTAGACACCATTTACTATAGGGTTTCAAAAACTAATCATTCAGTTCAATGAATGACTAGTTAAGTTTCTATTTTGAGAAACTAACACAGAAACAAACAAGTTTGTATTTTCTATGTTTAAGATATTAATTATAGTTGGAAGTATTCATGCTAATTTAGTGAAAATTCACATTTTGACATTTGATAAGTAAGAAGGAACGAATCGAGCGAAGAAATTTCTTTTTAATTAGTTTTTCATCATGACTCTACAATAATATATATGTATGATTTACAATAATGAAATAACACTCTTCGAGTAGATACGTTACGTAATAATTGTATAATGACATATCGATTATAAACTAACTAGTGACTGACTGTAAGGAATGTTTCCTTGAGTTCTAGTGGGAAGCAGTGACCAGTGGAGTTCAACCAAGTCTGTTGTAGAGATATCAATTCACCAAAGACAATTGGTGAACGGTTGCTCAAACATCGTGGATTGGTTGAAGTTAGTCATTAACACCGTTGGATGCCGGCTCAGTCGTCTATCGGTTGAGTGCTCTGGCGCGAGACAGGTAGGTCCTGCGTTCGAATCTTGCGAGTACAGAATCGTAGATGCGCACTGCTGAGGAGTCCCATAGTAGAACGAAACGGCCATCCAGTGCTTCCAAGTTTTCCATGATGGTCTAGCTTCAGCTGACTCATGATTTCAACTATGAAAATACTGGAATATCCACAAAAACCCCTTCTAACATTAATTAATTGGAATAAAGAGGATTGATAATGATCAAAGTAATTATTTGAAAATCAAACTGTTCCTACGTTGCATAATATATAAAAGTGAAGAAAGAACTAACAAAATATTTTGATAAATGGTTAGTAATATAGTAGTTATGTTAGAATCAAGAGACGAATGTAGAGAATAAGTAAAATACAATATATATTAGTGCAGAGCCATGATGAAAAACCAATTGAAAAGAAATTTCTTCGCTCGATCCGTTCCTTCATGCTAATTATTGGTGATTACTTTATATTATGATGAAATTCTTAGTTTTATTCCAGTTAATGACCAGAATCATTTGAGAGCATCTAAATGACTGTTAAATTTACTGATTTTAATTGTAGTGAGATAGTTTAAAAATCTCTATAATCTTTAAAGTATACAAAAACATTACCACTATTATTATTAATGAGAAGCAGAATATCAAAAAATAGATCATTAATAATAATAGGAATTCTACAAAAATAGCTATTTTCCCGCTTGAAATATAACTTTCTGTCAAGATAAGCAATAAGATATTTTTTAAATAGCTCAATAGAAATGTCAAATATTTCTCAGTTAAGTGGTAATATATATTCAACGCATGGATTTGCGTGTATTCATTGCTGGGTAGTTTCAATTGAAGATAAAATAACCAGTCACTTCATAGTTTTTAATGATTTTCTAGATAATGTGATAGTGATTAATGAAGACTAACTTAAAGCCGATGAACATTCATAAAGGTCATGTTTTAACAAACTCATACATATCTAACTCGTGTCGAGGGTATCCGTGATATTAATGTTAATTATAATTTATTGTTTACCAATGTTATATCGTCGGAATTTAAAATACGAAACCATATTACGTCACATTTTTGAATAATTAACATAATCAAGCAAGAAAACGTGATTTAATTACAGTTGTAGCATAATTTCAAAATATCACTGGTTCCTTTGTTATCTATGAGATAGTTAATACGATGCAAGATTGTTTAATTCATCTACTGAAATTCCAACATCAGGTGGCTCTAAAGACACAATTGTAGAGTCAAAACTATAGCAGTTTGGATTCTGTGTGGCTTCCGCTGTCACTGTAGATACTTATCCTTTATCTGAGGTAAGTTCAAAGAGCCGATATAGGTTAGGATTCCGTTCTAATCGTGAAGATTACAAATAATGAATTATACAAAAATAACTAAATAAATAGCGCCATTGTGGTTGCCTAAAAGCTCACAGAGTTGTTCAACAAAATTTGAACAATCATATTTAAAATACACTAAGTAGATTGATTACTGAGAATACAAAACTCGTCACTTATCGAATGAGATAGATTCAGTACTAGGCAACTAATGTAATTCTATCAGCTAGTGATTTAATAATTCAATTTTTCAAGCATAGACAATCAACTATTAGCAAAAACCTCGTGCAATCAAGCTATTTAGCCATAAGTAGTTGAATCCGTAGAAAATACGAAACAGTTGTTTGTCATGATAAAAAGAGTTATTTCTACCTCAAATGGGAAAAGATAAACGAAATGCGAAGTTGTGACCTATCAATTAAAAGTCGGGTTCTATAATTACCACCAAGACACATATTCATCAAAATGTGCAGATTGAGTAAATTAAATGTACATCACCTTCATATTCGTTATGAAATCGTTCTTTAGATATCAGCTGAAATTTAACCAATGCAATGTCGTATCACCTAAAGATTTAAGAATAATTCTGGCACCAGGTATCATTACGAGTGAACCCTGATAGTTTGATCTTTATGGTTAGCCTTAGAAGTGAATATCTAAACAAAACACTTAAACTTGTATACAAATGCAGTTCCGCTAAAATATTAAAATTATGTTATTACCAACTAAAATAACATTCATTATGATTTTCACATTTATCTGGATACCGTAAACTGTTTATATTATAACAAATTAACTAATATTTAATCAAGAAGAAATATTCGGGATTACATTTTAATGAATATAATAAGAACTCATTGTGCTATAGACATATATATAAATATAATGTTAGTCAGTCATAATCTATGTGATGCAAATATGCATCAGCTCAAGTTTCTACATAATGGCTCAGTGAAATCAAACTGAAAAAAATAATACTAAAGGAGCGTAAATGAGAACACATTGCTAGCCACTATCCATATTTGCTTCTAAAGCTTGTGACTTCAGGCAATATCGAGGCAGTCCGCATAGGATGCACATATGCCAACAAGAGACTGATCAATTACAGTCCTAAATAACAATGGGAAGATACAAGTAAACAACACTAACTAAACATAGAGAATATAGTTTGTAAAAAAGGACGAATTCACGGAATAAGATGTTTAGGATACTACCGAAAGTTAAGATATGGTGGGCGATAAAAAACAAATGCATCTGAGCCACTATGACCGGTTTTGACTCACTTCACCTAGCTCCGTAACTATGGGTCATCATTATCGAATAGATCCTAACCAGGTTGTTTGGACATATCGACACGGTTGGTAGAATCCAGGAGTGATATTGTTGTAATTTGCTTCTACTTTCTTCATACAAGAAGGACTTCCATATCTGAAAAAAATTAACTCTAGCTGACCATTCATTAAGTGAACTACTTCTTCTATGATTTACTACTTTTATTCATTTTTTGATTTCGCTTTCACTATCTCTTTGAAATTTCGACTTATTATTGTGTGGTGCATATATACTTTGGTACCAAATTTTTATCATTATCTACGTGCACAAATAAATAAATAAAATGGAACTCCGTAACTGGGGTGAAATAATTTGTTCAATTCTTCAACTGACATCAGATCATGATGAAAAACAATATATATAAATAGATTTTACCCAACTTTTATCAATGTTGTAATAACACGGAAAATTTAGGCATTCACTTGCGTGACCAGTAAGGCAGAAGAACATTGATTAAATACAGATTTGAATATCAATAATAGAAATCTACTAACCCTTATCAATAATAACAGGGTTATTAAAATGAAAGCATCATCATGAGGAATCAAGAGGATTAAAAGTTCAAGGACATCTATTATTAGCATATAAGTAAAACAAAACAAAATAAGGTAATTGTTTATGGTAGGAAGTATTTGACAATAGGGATAATAATTATTAGCATTTAATGAGATTAAACAATATTTAACTTGCATGCACTTAAATAAAAACATTGGGAACTTTGAGATTCTTTATAAGTTACAATACATAAAACATACACTTCCTCTCTCATAGACCTATTTGATTTTCCCGTTGTTGATGTTGAGATCTCTATTAAAATATGTGCATCCTAAGTGGATACCTTCAATACTGTCATAGAATTCATACCCGTTTTACAAGCTTATGGTTACCTGAACTCAGTGGCCAATGCATTGGTGTTTGAAGTGAAATGTATAAAGTGAGAGCCACAGTGTGATAGTCAACATTGGAATGTAAGTATATCCAATCGACGAGTTCAAAACACATCCACTTTCCAGAATACAACTGCATCAAAGTTTGATAGTTTCCATCAATGTACATTTGGATTATAATGTTAATTTGTAACTTGTGTGTGTCCGTTATTTTCATATCAATTTGCATCAATCTTTTAGGAATCCATTTCCTGGGAAACTTTTTAATGATTATAACCATAAAGATTGGTATAAAGGAGTGGTGATAGATTATCGCGGTAAAGTAAGTAATTATAATACAGATCAAAAGGGGTTTTGTGGAGATTTCATTATTGAAT
>NC_031495.1:28964067-29004038 GCF_000237925.1 Schistosoma mansoni
GCGAGTCGGTGTATGCGCAATCCAGCTGGGATGGCCGAGTGGTTAAGGCGGTGGACTTAAGATCCCCTGGGGTGTATCCCCGCGTGGGTTCGAACCCCACTCCCAGCAGGCGGATTTTGTAGCCACACCACTACTCTGCCATCATCACCCAGCATCCCTCACTGTGACAACACCGTACACACTGTAAAACACTCACATTCCCACACCACCTCTGTCCACACATGTCCACTGTGTCGGTGTACAATTGGCGCGTGTGTGGTGCATAACGCCTGTCGTCTGACTGTCCCCAACAATCTAGTGGTTTGTGACTTCTGGAGTCGGTGCTCTGTTAGCAGTCTCTCAGGGTGACCAGTGGACTGCTCGTTGTGCACTCACACCTCCAGTCTTGGTGGAGATGAGTCTACTGAGTCGGTCACCTTGTCAGTCACTTGTGTTGCAAGTGTCCCGTGTGTGCATATCACACAAGTGACTCGATTCTCCGATTTACCGGCACTCAACATTACACTCACATCACTCACTGTCCAGTCGATTGAAAATCGACACTTCCAATAGACACACTTAAGTAACATCAGTCTCGCATTCAATCACTCACTCACTCACTCACTCTCGCTCTTTTTCATTCACCAATTCTACACAGTCACACTGAAACACAAACATAGTCGAACGTAAACTCATGGATTTATTCACTCAATCAATCAGTCAATGCACCACACATTCATACAACACGCACAAATCTATATTCGCATACAAGTAATTGTGATGATATGAAGACGAGCACAAGTGTCATTTCACAGTCATTTGGATCGAACAGAATGACTGAAGTGTTTGAGATGGATTCTGTCATATATATTTGTCGTCTGAGACTGTGCAGGTTTGCGCATAGGTTTGTCCACATCAGTGGGATGTTCGATTAGTTACTTATGTATGCCTCTCTATTCCACTGGATGTCGACTAATCGCGACGTTGAGAATAACGACGGAGGAGTCAAGCCGAAACACACTCCACCATCGGGATCACATCACGCTGAGAGGATATCGTTTCCTACAACAACACCGAGTCACAGGCAAGATTGAACGTGTCAGCCGCATACAAGACAACAGGATAATGGACACTGGTTGAGTGAAAACAATGCCTATCATGGTTGCGACGGTTAGTGTGGCTGAGCGTATGCGAGTGAAATATTCGATGGTTGCATAATTGGTGTGGGAATGACTTGACTATGTGTCAACACATTGAATATTCGTGAAGAGTGACTGGTTGATGAGCGATGTTTGTTGACGAATTGATCAGTCGGTGTGTTGTTGATGAATATATGTGCATGCGTATGTATGTGGATCGGAGTGAGCGATCATGTGTGGGTGGTAGGTGAGTAGTTCATGGTGTATTCAGTGGTGTCAGTATTGGTGTTGTGTTGATGTGGTTGTATTTTGGGTTGATGATCTTTGTGTGATTGCTCGTTGGCGTTAGTGTTTGTGCAAGCGACTGAGAGTGTAGTGTTGAGTGTGCGAGTCGGTGTACGCGCAATCCAGCTGGGATGGCCGAGTGGTTAAGGCGGTGGACTTAAGATCCCCTGGGGTGTATCCCCGCGTGGGTTCGAACCCCACTCCCAGCAGGCGGATTTTGTAGCCACACCACTACTCTGCCATCATCACCCAGCATCCCTCACTGTGACAACACCGTACACACTGTAAAACACTCACATTCCCACACCATAGTATAGTTTATATATAACTTTCATGATTTTAAGGTTATCTTTAATTGACTGTTATAGAAACATTATTATCATAAAATTACATTTTTTTATTTTGTCAGTAACATATATTCAAATTAATATAGGTTACTTAATTAAATTTTCTGGATGTATTTATCTGTAGATCAACACAATACTAATCTCATTGATATTTAGATCTGTATCGATGAGAGTTAAAATTGTAGATATTACTGTTGAGATTTTCTTATTTAAAAGAACTCTGTTAAGGACACATAATATTACACACTAATTAACTCGAAGTGAAAACTATTATTCATAGAACAACTCAGGTACTGAAGTATTCATCGTGACAAATCATAACTTGATAATATCAGTCTATCTATACACATAAATTCAAAACATTTTCTAGACTAAATATAATACATTTAGTTGCCTATAAAATAAACAATTTATTGAAACTATAATATATAAGATTTGTAAATTATCAATTTTGATGTATGAAAGTAGTCTAGTCTATTAAATATATATCACAATTAGAATTATTATACTGAATTGTATAATCAAACTGTTCATTATTCTGATGCTGGAGATGTTGGAGTCATTCAGGTGAACAGTTTGGTTGTAAATCTTTCTGTGTTCTTCTAGACATTAACAGCACGCACTTAACAGCACGCACTTATACTTGATAATCTATACTTTTGAATGAAGAAAAGAAAGTATGCATACTACTATTTTTAAGTCGAATGTATACTAACTAACTAACTATATATATATATATATATATATATATATATATATATATAACATTTAGTCTAGAAAATGTTTTGAATTTATGTGTATAGATAGACTGATATTATCAAGTTATGATTTGTCACGATGAATACTTCAGTACCTGAGTTGTTCTATGAATAATAGTTTTCACTTCGAGTTAATTAGTGTTTAATATCTCATTGACATTTATATCAGTTCAATGTACTTTGGAATATCACTGTTTAAACGATATTCTGATCAACTATGATAATTGAACAGTTTAAAATGAAATATTTGTTGACTTATTTTCAATAAATCCTTCTTTTGAAAGTATGAAAATTTAATTAATTGTAATTTTTTTGATAAATTATTTGAAAAAACAAGAGCAAATCAATCATTTAATTAATAGTTTTCTATTGCTGATATTCAAATTTGTATTTTATCAGGTTCTGTTGTTATATTGCTCACTCGAGTGTATGCCTAGATTTTCCGTTAACATTAACACCATTGGATGCCGGTTCAGGGGTCTAGAGGTTAACCGTTCGCGAGCGAGACCTGGGTTCGAATCTCACAAATCGGGATCGTGGATGCGCACTGCTGAGGAGTCCCACAATAGAACGAAACGGCCGTCCAGTGCCTCGAGGTTTTCTATGGTGGTCTAGCTTCAATCGACTCATGAATTCAACTATGAAAGTACTAAAATCTCCACAAAAAACCCTCCTTCTGATAAATATTTTTATTAAAATAAAATACATGTGAATTTTTAACACTATGTTATCTGATTGTTAACTTTTATTGTATAGATCATGGTGACCTTGAGAGTTTATTATATTAATCAACATACTAGCTTTGGGGTGATCTTCTTCCAAATGAACTAAAACACTTTTACAGTTGTGATAATTAATAAATTAATTTGTGATTGAAAAAAATATTGAGGGTTTATCGATGACGAATTATTAACTTCCACCATCAACAATTTTTGTTACGTTAATTAAGTTCAATGTTAAATTTTCATATTTCGATTAAATATGGTTATAAGTGGGCATGAGATAAAACTAATTCACTGATTTTTATTGAATACACTATGTCCTAGTAATCATATTTCATATCCGAAAATATAACCTAGAAACATGTTTAAAAGATCATGTTCCAAATTGAACATTACTGTATCCTGATTGATTCTTGGTTGGTAACCACTGATTGAATTCTATCAATCAATTTAAAATGTTTTTACTAGTATAAATGATTAGATATAATATGGACACTATCAAACAATAAGCATGTTTGTCCTATCCTGACCATTGGTTAAGCATCAAGTGATTACGAAATCTTGAGTTTTAGAAACTCATCCTGCCTTCATGAATGAGGGTATAAATATGTTCCATTGAACAGCCCATAAAGGATTAAGAAAATCATTCCGGTCATTTCAGTTTATGAACAGTTTTCTTCCAAAGTATTTCAGGTTTTATAAACGAAATTAAGTTTCTAATAAATCAGTTTGAATCAAGAGAATTATCTGAACCATATTACTAACTCTCATTTTAATGTATAATTACCATAGGTGTAGAGGTTGAAAAGCCAGAAATACACATTAACAATAAATCGATTCAATTCTAACCATTAAGAATAAAATGAAATCTAAAGCTTTACAATAAATGTTATTTTGTATTGGTTGAAGTTAGACATTAACACCGTTGGATACCAGCTCAGTCGTTTATCGGTTAAGTCCTCTGGCGCGAGACTGGTAGGTCCAGGGTTTGAATCTCGCGAGGTGGGATGTGGATGCGCACTGCTGAGGAGTTCCACAATAGGACGAAACGGCCGTCCGGTACTTCCAGGTTTTCGATGGCGATCTAGCTTGAATTGATTCATGACCTCAACTATATAAAATTACTTTGTATTTGTTTAACACCTCTAAAAAGTTTATATTATTTTTTATTGAAATATAACTTTGATTAATGATTGACCAAAATGAAAAAAATTGAATAAAATCAAAGTCAACCTTGACAATTATAAAATCTTAGGTTTAGATTCCTCAAGTGATACAGTATTAAAGCTCAAGAAATTGAGATCCAGCAAAAAGCATATTGGCCTTAAGTTATTAGTTGACAACTGAATGCTTCACATTCGGAACCTCATTAAAATTAAAATTAACCTCATTTAATATCATCTTTAAATTTTAGTGTTTTTAGAAAAAACAAACTTTCGATAATATAATAAGAAGATGAAGATCACCAGAACTATGTAATATATTAGCGCAATACATTTCGAACAATCTGATCACACATATACTTGTTAAGAACGCTTATATATAAAAATAAAAGGTGAACTAGACCGGAAATGGGGGGTAAAAATAGACAAGGTTAATAATAATAAAAAGAATGTGAAAACAGTTTGAAACCTAATCACTCTGGATAATAAACTAATATTACCAGGGTAGGTTTAAGGAGAGAACAAACTGTTTTTGAATACACAAAGGGAGTTTGAATTTTCGTATGGCTAAGTCTTCAATAAACCGCCCTTTTACACTTTTATACAACACCACAAAAGCCGAGTTAAGATCAATCTTATGACCTGTTTCGATTATATGTTTGGCGATAGAGGATGTTGGATGTTTATCCTCTCCTCTTATTGAGTCATTTGATTCTATTTGTTTCTGCAACCATTTTGGTACATAGTTCTAATAATCTTCGTTTTCTTATTACATTATCTAAATTTATCAAAGGGACTAATTGCTTTAAATAACTCTTCATTTCGTTTTAAAAATTACCTTCAAAATATACAGAAAAATCTTTACGACACCACCCAACTTGTTAGGATACATTCAATAGAATTCTTACAAGTTAATAGGAAGAGATAGATGAACATTTATGTGAATCAATAAACTTTTTTTACTTTATAGTTGCTAAATAATGTTTCTCTATCCACTTTTCCCTTTTTCCCCCTCTTTTTTTCTTTATGATCATTCTAGTAGTAATACTTATATATTATATCCCTTTTTGAATGTTACACATTCTATTATAGTCATTGATTTATTATCCAACAATTGATCGATATACTAGAAAGTGAGGTGATGGAATGAATGAAGTAGAAAGAGAGAGAGAGAGAAAGTGAAGTGTATGTGTATAAAGTAGTAAGAAAGGCAATGTAGCTAGGCAAGAATCAGACATAATCACAACATGAACGTAGTATGACTAATTGAACTACATGTAAATGAAATAGGGTGTGTCTTTACTTACTTATATTACATATGATAGTAAAGTGAACATATTAGTTTAATGTTTGTTTTTTCTTTCAGAATATCAACAAGCAGATTGATTTTAACTTTAACTATTGTATATAAACACTGTTTAAATTTGATAAATGAGACGGTTTTTGAGGGTTCGCATTTGTGGTTGAATCCATATTGATTATGATTGATCAATTCTTTGTATAACTCAATAAAGTTTTTGAGAGAAAAATTGATCATAGTGAACATATATTCGGTTTGTATTTTTGTTTCCATTTATTCTATAACTGTTTAACTGATATTATTCCACATCTCTTCATTTGGTTATTTTTATATCCTATTTGTACTGTTAGGACATATAAACTTGTGAAGTACAGTTCTACCTTGTTTTGTTGGTTTCTCTGGCTGTCAACTGAATGGGTATATTTATCAGATAACTTTATGAAAAGGTAACTAAACTTAGTCTTATTATATGGTAATAAATTTGAAATGTGGTTCCGTAAATATTGGCTAGTTTAGTTTAGGTTATTTGAATTTACAAGTGGTCTAACTGCTTGATAGAATTAAAAGAAGTTTAAATAAAACATTAGTCTCAGAAAACTACAATGATATAAACAGTAATTCGATGGAGTTTAGATTATTAGGATAGCGACTCAAGAAACCTACATAGTAGTAGGGTTGGGATTAGTAACCTACGGGCTAACCAATTATAGACTGGACTTTAATTTAATTGGACTAAGTGACTATTTGATCAGCAACAACCTACTGTAGCAGGGAAATAATAAGTCTCCAGTTGGAGAGGATATTAGGATAAGACGCTGGAGGATAATAGGACATACACTTCGGAAATCACCAAACCACATCACGAGGCAAGCCGTAGCTTGGGGGTCCTGATGGCAATTAGAAGAAAAGTAAACTAAAGAGCACATTACTCTGGTAATTGAGGCAGACATGAAAAGAATGAATAACATTTGGGAACAATTCGAAAGGAGAGCTCAGGACAAAGTTAGTTGGAGAAACTTGGTCGGGGGCCTATTCTTCATGAAGGGTTACAGGAGTAAGTAACCAAGTAATTATTAAAGTAAGTAAAATGCTGACCATTTCTAAGCGTTTAGGTTAGGGCGATAACGAACGTCATTGATGATTATGTAACAGATCATAGACTATAAGGGGCTTTCTAGAAATAATAAGGGAAAACAAAAAGAAGAGGTCGTTGTGTACGTAACTTGTTCAACTAAAGTGGATAGTGATATGATCTATTCACATTCACATATTTCAGTTTCACTAGGTTTGTACTGTGAACACAATTGTGAAAATTATGGAGTTAGCTCAATTAGGGAGCAAAATCTGGTTACTTATTATGAAGACATGGTCTAAATGTAACTGAATACGTTGGTAATATTGGAACAGATATGTTTCTAGAAATGAGCGATACATAATTATATTATTTTCACTTTTTTCCTTCCAAAGCAGATTCAAAGCAGAAAACAGAGAATGTGAAGTAACAAAAGTTGCAACAACTTTACTAATTCATCTGAGATTTTTAAAAAAATCGTGGTTAAGTATCAACCAGAGATTTATTATAACATGACATAATTGCTTCTTATAGTTACACCCAATGGATTTCTTACCTAGTTTGCTTTACAACTGGCTAATATTTGTTTATGAACTCTGAATATATATATCGGTTATTGATCTTATATGTCATTCTTGATAAAGAATATCGTTTACATATGGAAAATGTGTTCAGTTAACGCCCAACATCCCATTTATTACTATTTAAAGACTAATAACACTGTATTGTATGTTTGGTAGATAGATGCAACAGTTAAAATATAGCAATTCGTAATTATCCAATTTAATAGCTGTATTGTAAATTTAAGAGTTCGATTAACAAAACTTAGTATTTGCTACTCGTTAGTGACTAGTTATTTGCATAACTCAGCCTACATCGACTGAATCGATCAAATAGCTATAATTTTAATTCCTACATCTCTTCTCAACATAGTAAAGTGAATAACTATTAATTGTTGAGAGCATTATCCCAAACGTTTATCATTTCACAGAGTGATTTCGAGTGATATTTAACTTAAGAAGTTTTGAAATATTTGTTAGAAATTTTGGTTTACAGTTCACTGTAAACAGTTTTACTTATTTCGATAGTGTAATAAAAAGATGCAGATTATCAGAATTGTGATAATCTTCGTCTTCTTATTACACTATCGAAATTTATCAAAAGAGCTAATTGCTTTAAAAGTCTTACTTATAACATTAAACTATGTAAAGGCTCTTCTAAATCTAATATTAACCAGTGTATAGTTTTCTATTTATTTAATTTCTATAATAACATTTTGTCAAGTTTATTTTGATTGATAATTGTTTATATTTATGGAAAGGTAAATGATTGACTCATTTCAACTATATAAAAATTACTAAAATCTCCACAAAATCCCCTTCTGATAATGATCATATGCTCACTAGTGACTGGTTTCAAGAGGTATTTTCTGGAGTTCTAGTGAGAAGCAGTAACCAGTGGAGTTCATCCAGGTCTGTTGGGAGATATCAACTCACTGAAGACATTGGTGAATGGTTGCTCAACTTCCTGGATTGGTTGAAATTAGACATTAACACCGTTGGATACCGGCTCAGTGGTCTAGAGGTAAAGCGCTCGCGCGCGAGACTGATAGGTCCCGCGTTCGAGTCTCGTGAGGCGGGATCGTGGATGCGCACTGATGAGGAGTCCCACAATAGGACGAAAAGGCCGTCCAGTGTTTCCAGGTTTCTCATGGTGGTCTAGCTTCAATTGACTCATGATTTCAACTATATAAATGATTTTGGTTAAATCTTACATTTTTCATTATGACATACAACTTTCTCAAAAATTGATATTATAAGTGTATAAAAACAGCAACTGGATATCACTTTTTAATTTTATGTCCTTATGTGAAAGAAAGATAACAATTATTTTTATGTTCAATTAATAGATAATTAGAAGAGATTTTGTGGAGATTTCAGTATTTTCATAGTTGAAATCATGACTCAATTGAAGCTAGACCACCATGGAAAACCTGGAAGCACTGGATAACTATTAATTATTGAATGTAGAGATAATTTTCTTAGATCATTTTTAAAACAGTTTTGATTATATACATGAAAGTAATTAGATCTAGTGTATAGTTTTGTTTTGTTCTTGTTTTCTGACCCATAAAACGTAATAAAATCAACGACCAGCAGTGATTTCTACTTTATGATACAATAATGTTTACCACTTTTTGGGAATCTTAAGTATGATTGATTTCAGATAAATAATTTGTGTAGATTATACAAATGAATTTCCACTATGGACAATGGTTACTTACGAGTAGTATGTAGATTAGGGTTGATCTTCAAGTTAAAGGATATTCTAGCGAGATTTATAATGAGGTTCTAAATTTAATGGTATCAGATTGGCAAAATATATAAAGCAAAGGGATTTATAAATTTAATAATTTTTGATAGATAAACAAAGTCTACTTTATAAAGTAAATAAAACTTAAGTTTCATTTAGAATTCAAGACAAAATATTCCCATCATCTACTTTGTTCGATCTGATCATGGACATATTGTTAGGAGTAACCTTTTCCTCTTCTAACTTCTCCACACATAATTGTTTGGTCTGAGATATTATTATTAATCATGGAAACCATATGTGCTATAATAGTAGTCAAAATAATGGCAAGAAACTAAATATTACGAGTTAAGTATAACGTTAGCTTAGCGTTATAAATTTGAACTCAGGCAATATTTTTATAATATTTATGAGACAGTAGAAAATATCTCATGAAATATGGTTTAATCCAAATAAAATGTAACATTACTTAAATATGTAGAAGCACTTTAAGAATACATATTGATTGAAATGTCGAAGTGATAAATGTTAATCACCAATTTTTTAATAACAAAGATGGTGACATTAGATGTATCTATCCAACGTACTCTCACAAACCATTACAACTTTTTGTCTTCTGATTCCTACTTACTTATTCGTGTTACCATTCGTAGAGAACCACAGGGCGTCCACGAGCATTTTCCATCCAACTCTGCTGTTATTACACTCTTGATTTGTTTGATGACCATCCTGATTTCTTCGATCGTTTGTGGATTGACATCTGTGGGAAGGTTTGTAGGTGTGGTTTCAAGATCCTCCTGGTTCAACGAAGCTGGTCTATTTGAGAGTCCCTCAATGTGCTTTATCTATCTGGTACTCTGTCCTTGAATTTCAATGATTAGCTTGCCTTCTTTGTCCTTGACCGGTCTCTCTGGTTTACCATATTTCCCTACCAGTTTCTTCGTACTGCCATACAGTTGTTTCATATTTCTTTCTCTCACAGCCTTTTCCACTGTTGTTTCTAGGTCTTCCATGTATTTCTGCTAGTCGGTTCTAATGCTCCTCTTCACTTGCTTGTCTGCTTCAGTGTGCTCAGCTTGTACCTTGACTTCCTTTGCATTTTTTCGACTGCTGTTAATTGCTGTCTTCTGGTTCTTCCTTTCTTGAATCTTGTGCAGCGTTTTCATAGAGATCCATTCCTTATGAGGATGCTTATTGCAGCCCAGAACCCTGTGACTCGTTGGAGTTAGTGCTTCTTCGATCTACTTCCAATTGTCCTGCATACTAGTTTCTTCTTCTTTCAGTAGACCATGTGAGGCTTGGAACCTGTTGTTGAGAGTTATCTTGAATTTGCTGAGTTTGTCGGTATGTCGAAGGAAAGGTGTATTGAGTCTTTGTAATGCTGTTTCCACAGTTGTCCAGTGTTTCGTTAACTTCAGTTTCACCTTGGCAACCACAAGTTGGAGGTGATCTGAAGCTATGTCAGCTCATCTCCTGATTCTCACGTCTTCCATTGTCCCTATGAATTTTTTACTGATGTGAATATGATCGATCTGATTCTCTGTAGTATGATCTGGTGAGATACATATAGTTTTGTGTATGCATTTGTGTGAGAGTATTGTGCCACCTATAACCAGATTGTTGAATGCACATAGATTTGCAAATCTTTCATCATTCTCGTTCATGTCTCTCAGTCTATGGATGTCGTCCCATGACATTTTGATACCTGGTGTTGTCCATTCCGACTTTGGCGCTTACGTCTCCCATCGAGATTGTCAGATTAGTTCCTTGGTACTTCACCATGATCGATTTCAACCTCTCGTAGAACTGGTATTTATCGTCGTCATTGTTATCAGTGGTGGTTGTATAACGCTGGATAACATTCATTGTGATTTCTCACTTCTTTGTTTTGAAGATGTTTTGATGATCCAGGATCCATGAGATTCCCATCCTAAAACTGAATTTTGTGCTTCTTTGGACAGCATCATAGCAACCCCCTGAGTGTGTGGGTCGTTTTTTTCTTCGTGAGCAGAGTGCAGCAACATCTCTCTCGAATCTATTCTATTCTGTCCAGGTTGGGTTCAATTGACTTCACTGATTCCGTGCACACCAAGTTGTATTTGCTCATTTCTGTAGGCATTTGGTTGGTCCTTTCTGTTACACACATTTTCCGAGCATTCCATGTACCTATATTTATTGCTGTTTTGGTTTGGTTGTTAGAAGTGGCATCGGTCTCGTGACTTGCAAAGGATCTTGTCTTTCATCATGAGGCATCATAATTCTCCCTTCAACTTGGAGGACAGAGTTTAAGCGGTTTGATTTGTCTACTCTGGTTAGCGTTTTTTAGCAAGGTTGTTTTGTACATAATGGGGTTGCTGACCCCATACGCAACTGTCCTTCTTTGTGTGGGCTTTGGGTCGGGAGTAGCCTTAGAAGAGTTATAGGCAGAGTTTCCTTCTAATTCAGATATCTGAAAAACTTACAAGTACTAGTGTGTGTTTATTTTAAACTCTATGCTGATTGTAATATTAAAACCACGCACCTGAATTTTGGTTGCAACGACAAATTCTGGATTTGTACAAAATAAAATTCACGCGTTTCATTCCCTTTAAAATGTTTTGTAAAACTATTAGGATTTCGGGAAAATAATCCGGGTTTTCAACTGCAAAAATTTGAACCGATGAAAACCAGCTATAGGACTATTCATTGATTAAATCAAGTAGAGAAAAAGGTTAATATCAGTATCAAACAATAGTAATCATCTTAAAATTCTACTGAATAGCAAAAGTAATAAACAATGTCCTATTTAGACGACAGTTCTGAAAGTTTCACTAGAGTTAAAATACATGATATGGACAGAATTTCGTTTATAAATCTGTGGGTTTTGAGACGTAAATGGAATCACTTGTTAAAGATCTGGTGTACCTTACTTTAAATACGCCCCTAATCATAAGATCGGGATGACATAAAATCTTGCGTTATCTCTGCATGGTTGAAAAAATTCCGAGAAAAAATCTATTTATGGATTTAAGTTTTCCTACACTCAGCCCATGAGCGTAAATATATTTTGTGCCGGCTTTTATATAATTCATTTGCTTTCTGACTTTATGGAAGAATTGCCTTTTGAATTTTCTCAAGCTATGAAAACAAATAGTTTCTTTAAAATTCAGCGGGTGGGTGAAATGCTCGGTTCCCTTTTCATTTTCATGAGCTTTAATTTATGGTTGGCACAGCGATTATTGTGATCTACGGTACTAAGTTCTATTATCTAGATTGTCTTGCTAATGTTTTACGAAGTGACAAAATAATATCAGCTACCCGTGTTGTGAAAAGCTCGTATACAAGGACTGATACGGTTAACCCGAAAAATTCAAGGTGTATTATGACTCGAAACCTATAATTGCTCAGACCAACACGGGATTATTTTGTAAACAATGTGAAAATATCATAAACTTTACTCAAATACAAACTGTTAGATGTAAAATTTATGAGAATAAAAAAATCAATGAACTGACAAAAAAGAGGTTCAGTCAGGAAACTGTAGGAAATGTGGATTTAGAGAAGCCGAACTTAACGTTAAGAAAATGAAAAAACTCATATACGACTACACGGACGTTCTCGGCTGCTAATTTGAATACAACGTGAAAAAGAAACAAGTACAGTTAGGATTTGTAAGAAAAGGTTTGTATCAATCAGTTTTCATTCTACGACTCATGCATGTCTAAAATCAACTCACACTATGGTTTAGTAAAGTTTACATGTTGAGGTAAACTTTTCCTAAGATAAATTATACGTTTTTACTAGTATTACTCGTTCGAATTTGTGAAAATAATGTCCTCAAACTATCAAACATGTTATTAGAATGAAGCAAATGTTTAGTTCCTGAATAAACCTCCACGTTTAGTCCCTTATCTTTTGTAATTTCGTCACCTTGGAGCCAACAAAAAGGGGGATTATTATACGATTTTAACATTTCGATTATCATTCACGTATCTTGAAACGATTTCAGGATTTTATTAAGAAGGATGTCATTACTTTCTCTGATGTAGCTGGTCGAATTTATATACAGGTTACTCGAAGAACGAAATTTGACTAGCATAGTAAAAATCATATTCCTTATGTAAACCAGTGTAAAATTATCAAAGGTTGCTGATGATTTATGGAAGTGAAAGTGGCAGAAGGAATGAAACTGAACATAAATGAACAACAGTCATTTGTAGATGTGCTACTCATTCATTTGTCTGTAATGGAAGTTGAGTGATGTTGAAAGTGAGGGTCGTTTACCTTTCGATATTGGATATTGGAGAAAATGACAACAACATCCAAATGAAACGGTTAAAAACTAGTTTTACTGATGTACTTTCATTTTGAACTTCAGGGAAACAACATATCAGTCCTACTGTTAGCCCTTATTTATCTTTTGATTGCAAACGATTTCAAGACTAGAAGGACCACACTACGTTAACTACACTAAAAAGTATCAAAGAGAAACGGAGTTATGGGTCCTGTGATTCAGCCTTAAGCAAATCTAAAACAACCAGTGAAATATACACTATTTTGCGCCAGTTTTCAAAAAACAGATTATTTGCCAAGACTATCAGTTGGCTCGACATGATTTATTCGACATGTACATGTTGCCATAAGTCATGCGTCATTTTCATGCAAAACACATAACAGATAACTGTTAGAACAGTTTGGGTTGAACAACAGTTGTTTACAGGATCGTGTTTCACCTACACTGGTACAGCGATTCGTTAAACACTCTCAAATAACAGATTCACATACAAAAACCACTTCACAAATAAGTTCGACTACGACCGTAACAAAAAAGGAAACCGAAAACCAATTAAAAAACA
This sequence comes from Schistosoma mansoni, assembly GCF_000237925.1. NCBI lineage: Eukaryota > Metazoa > Platyhelminthes > Trematoda > Strigeidida > Schistosomatidae > Schistosoma > Schistosoma mansoni. The sequence continues at coordinate 28,977,981 of NC_031495.1, forward strand.
TTTACCAACCCCTCAGAAGTTTGATGTCACCACACTTAAGTTAAAAATAAAATTAATTACTTATGAGCACTTAATAACCCTCTGCATAACGTTGCTAAGATTTAATCAACAAACGATGATGTTTTAAGCGAACAAACAAATTTTTTGTGTCATGATTCAAATACATGATTGAAATAGAAAAATCAAAAATAAGTTATATTAGCATCATGCTGCCAAAATATGAAATAAGAATTTTTTAGATCACTTTTAAAGTTTGGTGTACGGCACTCTTTCAAAAGTTTTCGGTGTGTTTTTGGTTTGCATGTTGTTCCTTAATTTAATTCGTGTGTGAATTCACGTCTGTGCGCATACGCGTTGGATAAAAACTAAAGCTACATGTTCTCAGTGCATACGTGTTTATATATTTTGAATCGGTATTACGGTTCAGTCCTCGGAAATCCTGCATTTCCACATTATGATGGCTTAAGATCGCATTGTATCAGTTGCAATTTTGTCACCGAATCACAAGGACTGATTCAGTGATTTTCTTTTGTTTATTGCTATGCTCAGATAAGTCCGTTGAACGAACGTTAGTTACATGTGAGCTTTTTGATGACATATTGCAAACTTTCTTAAAATGGGATTTTGCCAATTTTAACGAAACTTTCGTAAAATTCTGGGGGGGGAACGTGAGTTAACTACGATAACTAGAATTAATCGAGTTAATATCTCGATCAAGAAAACCTGGAGCATTTCAGTTGAAGGCAGATAGGACTAGGTGAAGGCAATTAAAAGCATTTTATTTGAAATTTGCAATAAGTTAGGAATGAAGTACAAATGTACCACCATTTCGTACGAATACCACGCAAACTACTCAAACTTCTGTACAATAGTTTATATAAACAGGTAGATTTGTCGGCTTAGATCATCACCAATCTTTGCCACGAGTACGTCTCAGTTTGTATTAAATTATTTCTGATCATAAATACACAGCATAAATATGGTTCAGTATTTCAGATCTAATTGCTAAAGAAATGATAGCTTCGTTATTCAAGTACGAAAGTCTTTTAGAGTAGAAGGATGCTTCTACGTTACTTCTAAAATATACGAAGTCAGCGTGCATAACATACATTACATCCTCTTCTGACTAGACTTATGATTCGTGAAAAATACTTTCATGTATTTTTCACGGTCTGTGTATGACCAGCAATCATCGGTGTGATCAACAAATAGTCGGTTATATTGGATGACTCCTCAGGGTTATACTAGTGTTATAGAAAGCCTATATCAGTCATTTAATTTGTATGTATTTACCTGTTAAATTGTCAGCGATTAGTTCAGTATTTGAACGATTGCCTCAGATAATCGACGTAATGGCTTGTCAGTTTAGCAGATGAAATCCTGTCCTTGATCACTTATCATATGAAATTTCTTACCAGAAAAATACATATACCATTAAAAGGAACAACAAACACCCCTTAAATTGAAAAAAGCTGCTGTCTACCCTTTATGAGCTATATGAAAGTGCCTAACACAGGCTACTCGTACTGTTAAACTCTATCTGTGCCCACTATGGATGGGTCAGTAGGTGAAACAAGCTTTTTAGTAAGTAGAAATATCCTCAAGAAGCTTCAATGTGTTTTTTATGTATCTTTGTGACATTGTTTTCATCCAAATGTTCCACTAGTAAAATATTCGAACAGTACAGGTAGCAGTTGTGTTAAGTTGGAAATAACTCCTGAAGTGTAGTGCACTATTCCTCGATCATAGTAATCACAAGTTCGTGTTTATGATGCTTGAATCGTTTGAGCTAAACGGGTAACATCAGAATTAAAGCTTTTCAAATCTAGATGGTAATGTTACTCATTTATCAAATACATATTCGTGTACTCGGCATTGAGCCATACTTTACTTTTAAGAGATAGTGGCATTACCTGGCTTTTCAACTTTAGCTTACGTCATGCTTCGCAGATTGTTTGAAACCCGAGAGGGATTGACTCATAAGAAGCAGGGTACTTTATGTCATAGTCAAGAATGTATTGGTGATATCTTCACTCTTCCATGCCACCAAATTTTAGAGCACCGCTACACTCGTTGCATACCGACAATCGTTGTTTCTCAATATGAGGACTACCTTTGGCACTCTGAATAGGACTATTCTCTCACATTGTCTGTTGAAGAAGGGTGTGGCTGTGAATTTTACCAACATCTTGAAGGTTCTGTACACAAACACGCCAGTCAGAGTGAGGGCATGCAAACATCTCTTCCCATTGTTGCATTCAAGTAGTGGGATTAGACAGAGCCGTTCAATCTCACAATTCCTCCTCCACTTTACGATGGATGACGTTCTGGAGACAGCTGTGATGGAAGTAAGTGTTGTTTTTGGTGGTGGTGTGGATTTGTTACTTGGAGGAGGAGTCTTCTACGTCGAGTATGAGAATGATATTGTCCCACTGCTCAATGTGACTGAAGCCATGCAATCCTCACTTAATCAGTTGACAATGAGTGTCTGTAGGTATGACATGCGCTTAACAGCTTCTCAGCACAAAGGACCTTTACAAGACTTTCAGGAGCCTATGTCTGCACTCACTGTTGGTAGTGAGCAGTTGGAGGTAGTCGATAATTCCTCGTATCTGGGTAGTTGTGCAATTGTTTGTGGTGGCGTGAGTGATGAGATGAATTCATTTATAGTGAAAGCCAGAATGTTTAATGTTAATGTGAGTCATCTTTTGTTTTTCGTGATGTTAATCTGACTGCTATGCGTCGGTAAGAGCAGTTTTGTCCTGTGTTTGTGAAACCTCAAACATCATTGGATGGTCCAAGTCTCATATCTGCGACCTAGCGATTGAAATTCGATCGCCTTAATCATTTCATAAGAAATGATGTACACACTGTGCTAACCTAAGATTTTTTTGAAAATTATTTACCTTTAGTAACAAGGACAGAGACAAACTTACCTATAAAGTAATACTGTTGTCTAATCGCTAGTGGTATGAACTAATTGGATCAACTAATGAAAAACAACGTTATTTTCGCGAGTTGATTTGGACTCTGTTTAATTCGTATTTTGATTCTTCTCATCAAATGTCCCACTCATAGTTTCATAAGTGTGTAATTTTTAGAATTGTCTGCTTAACTATTTCAATATAACTATGTTAATAAAATTATTCGGAAGGTAATACCCATTTTCCATATATCATTTAAATAACAATTTGACCCGATGTGATACCTTGTAGTGATTCCCACTTTCTACTTTTTGATTACTTTTTAACCTGCTGTTTTATATTTTTCCTCATTATTCTCATATAGTACAAAGATTTTCATTATTTCATCTATTCCGTTGATTAAAATCCTACTTTTTCTGAGGATGTTCATATTTTTAACTGTATAAAATTTACAGTCCACTTGCTCTAACTGATATTTTGTTTAGTGTCAGGTTGCTAAGAGATTTACGAATCGACATTTTCACATCGCTCAGCTATCGAGTTGTGCACATCAGTTATATGTATTTAATTTCCTTTTATATAGAGGTCATTTCTCTTTCAATTCTGATCTAAGCGTTTATGTGAAATCTATAAATAATTGTTAAATATTCATTTATCGTAGTTATTTGCCTATTTGGATAGTGTCATTAATAATAATATTTTCACAACACCTTCCTTTAGATGCCTGTACTGAACGGACAATTTTTCATACATATCAACTTATGAATTTACCGGATTGTCTCATCTCCTTCAGTTAAATGATAATTATTCATTGTAGTAAAAAAAACTCGGTTATTTTCAGTTACAATCCTATTGAAATATTTATCAAACTCTGAGGTATGCAGCGAATATTGTTTATCGTACACCTTCCATTTACAAAATAATTTCTAATGTCATTGTTTAAAATTTGTGACATTTGGTCATCACAGCTGCACACAACAAATTTTGAGGACGGTTTCTGCTTGAAGTTAAGCCCTCTTCACAATTTGCATAAGTCTCAATATTTCATCTTATTTGGAACTTCCTCTGGTATTTTGTCCATTTTCCTACCTCGAGCTGCTGAAATTTTAGATAATCAAAAATCAGATGGTCAATTACATGATTATAATGATTTGTGCCTTGAATACAATACTGAACACCCCATTTTATGTATAGATTGTGGTAATCTTGTCATGGAAATGTCTCAGTATCAACAGATAGCAGTTTTGCATTCACGAATGATATCTGTTTATAATTTTGCGAAGTCTGATGATTCATTTCAAGGCGGTAGTGATAATTTTTCACTGGAATCTTGGAAGCTAACACTCTCATTCAAACTTAACGTTCAAAAGGATTCATACACATTACTTCTTGGCAAATTCTTTGAACAAATTCAGACAGATGTCATTTGTGTTCAAACAGTTGACGCATCTCTTTACTTTTTCAATGCAAATGGAGAATTATTTCAAATAACGTTACCAAATATTCTAATACCTGGTCCTATAATATTTGCAAAATCCATCCATTCGTTAATAATAGCTACTTCAATAAAACTATATTGTTTTAGTTTTCTGTCTTCGAATATTGAACACTCTCAAATATCATATGCTAATCATAAAAATGTTCCATTCGACTGGTCGATTGTTTTAGGAGAACCCATATTGTGTATAGATGAAATTGACTCAGAATCTGCAACCAGTAAACACTATCCTTTATCGTATGTAGTTGCATTAGGTAGAAAACGAATTTTCCTTATCTCAGAAACTGGCTCTTTATTGTTTACTCGGCGTATTGACATTCCATCCAAACAATTATGTGTATATGGTTATTCAGAAAGAAATGTTAATTCACCAGAAAACTTATCATTTACTAATACACAAAGTCAAGTTTCTTGGGTGCCAAGGTTTCTGGTAACAACAGAGAAAAATCAGCTACTTGTATTTAAAGTAAGTGTAGTTTTTTTCACAATAATGTCAAATCATCAAAATTTCATGTATATATATATAGTATTATCATTGACTAAACTTTAATACAATTCAGTAGTTGAGATGTACGTAAAGCCCTCCTACAATCACTATGATAAACGAAATTATATGAAATAAGTTATTCATTCGGTTTTGACTATAGTTCATTTTTAACTTTATTAGTAGCGTAATATAAACTACAAGTATATATTTCTATTACCTGATAATTATGGTTCTACACGTGAAGATGTTCGCATAATATCATTGACTGATTGAAGTTAGACTTGTACGCTACTGGATCCTAGCTCGGTCCATGGGTTCATTGGCTACTGGTTTGAGCTGTGCAGTGTAGTGAAGACGATTCTGTTGGTACCTCAAAGAGAATCACAACCTATGATTAGAGACTGAATGACACGTCTCAATATTGACCCCAGTGTTCTAGATGCAGGTCTTAGATATGGATTTTATTATGTTCCTGTAAATAATGTACTTAGTTCTAGCGAATTTTTTCATCTTCTAACTACTTAATGGTGTTTTCGAAACTGCCGATATTTTCACTGTCTATTCATATATTAAATCAAGTGTTCTCTCCCGTGTATAGTATCACAATTGAAAATGATACATTGCGTTTTTCAGTTCCTGTGTTTTTACATCCTTTTGTTTCAGATATATTGACGACTTGTCAGCTTTATTTTTGTAACTCACTTGCCAAGTCCAGGTTTTAACTATCTGTTTTTTATCCAAGCTCGTTCTACAATGACTAATGATAAAGCCCAGATGCTTAAACTGACTTAAATAGACCTTCCAATCAAATGCTTGGTGCTCTAACCAGAATCATCTCTCCACTTCTATTACTATTTTTTTATCCCACCTCTTTCGTTCAACGTGACTTACGCGAGTTACTTTAAAATCACGTTTCAGTTGGTGTTGGGTATTCGTAAAATAAACTTTTTTTGGACTGAATGCAAAGCGATGAATGAAGGTTTAGTTACTTTTCTGTCCAAATCTAAATAAACGAATAAACTTTTAATCTTAAAAACAATCATCTAGTTTTCGTGCACTTTTTCAGACTTTTGCTTTTGCTTTCAGGTAACTTTTAAATCCTTTGATACATATTGCAATTATGTTTAATGGATTTTTGGGTGTAGTTGCCAGTATTACATACATAAACTCTTATCATGTGCCGTTCAGTTGTGTTTTTTGATAAAGTCTTCACAATATTCTTATCAACTTTTCAGTAGTCACTGTTACTATTCATTTCATCATGCAATAAATTTAGACTTCATTGACCTCGTTTTCGTTTGATGATAAAATCTTCAACATTTACTTTACCAAGTTTTCCGATGTTGTCTCACCAAAGAAAGTTGATTGAGTATGTGAATAAATGCCTCTTGATTTATCCATAACTTTTTCCTTCCAAGTACTAACAGAAGGCAAAGTTTTGATAGTGACTAGCAGTAAAGTTCAGGATGCGTGTTTAATTCTAAATGGGACTTATCAGGTGAATATAACTGCACTCGTGCTGATGTTCACTTGCGGACTCGGACTGATTGATTTTAGCTTCCAACGCGCTAACCACTCGGCTACTGAGTCCGGATGTCCACTAGCTTGTGCGATGGAAATGAATTTTACTTTAGTTGTAGGGGTTATTTGAGTCTTCTTATTGTTGATGTTAAAGACCAGAGATGATCAGTCTCTGTTTTCATATGTGTTTTCCGAACAGACTGCCTTAATATAGTCATTAATCATAAGCACTTCATTCGAATTTTACTGGATTTTGCTCGGTTTTTCCCCTTTTCTTCTATAAATAGAACTTTATTTAATTGACACATAGATCGAATTCATAAGTTTTTAAGAATACTCAAGTTTGCTAATGTTCATTATGGGCTTTTATTATAAACATAGTTAGAAAAAGGACTACTATTTAACACATTTCCTTCATCCTGTCATCAAACTAGTATTTGATAGTGAAAGGTAAAGTTATTAAAGGAAAAACATTTATTTGGCTATTAGTGTCTTCAAAGCTTAACATTAGTTTAGTGCAACCAAGGTATAGGTCCGTCAACCATAAGTAACGTAGAATCTGGCGTATATGCATCGGCTCACGTCACCACACCGTATCAGCACAGTGAGATGAAATCATCAAGATAAACATCAGACTAGTAGAGGTAGAAACAATATCGGCGATTGTAGAGAAAGTTTGGCATAAACAGTATGATTCGAGGAGAGAGAATGAGTCCGTGGAATAGAGAAGTATACGATAATTTTAAAGCAGTGTCTAAGGGGAGGCAACTTGTTAACCAATATGTGTCATTACGATTCTTTCTGAACCATATTATCCAATATCTCCTGAACTCCAACTAAGTTGTTCGCATATACCAACACGGATGAAACCGACAGATAATAACTTCATGGTCTAATATCACGTCTCGACTTGATCACTCTTATCTTTCTTATAACCTAGTTACAGCAAACATTGAGCGTTGAGGTAGATTGTGGGTGGGGATACATTAAAGCCGACCTAACTGCCTCAGTTAATAAATATTTACCATCTTTATCCAATAACCTATATATCATTTACTAGACACTAATTATCTAGTCTTCCTTACTTTTCAGGGTGCGCAACTCTTATGGTCTGCATTGTTATCAATTGGTGTAATTCGTATATCCATGCCTATATTCACAATGGAATTAAGTAATCATTACAGTAAAACACTTCCTTTTATTGGACTAAATTTTCCATCTGGTTTAATTGTTGTACTTCATAGAAATGGACGAATTACTTTGTCATATCTTGGCACTGATCCGTCTAATTTAGTTGTCCCGAATATCATGAAATCAAGTCAAAACGGTCACAATTATTCAAATGAAATAGATCCTAATCAATCACAACTGAAAAATGAAAGTTTCGATGAAGAAATGCATCAAGTAAATGAACGTATTGATCAGCTAATAAAAGTTTGCTCGTCTTTATTATTCTCTAATAATAATCATAAAAATACTCATCTTGAAAAAGATTCTCTCCCAAAATTGAAAACATCTATTCGTCTAAATTCAAATCGATTGAATACAGATGAGAATGAATTATGCTATATTGACATTGATATTGAATTTCCAAAAGCATATCCCAAGAAACAATTTAATCCTGTTTATCTATTAACTCATTCTTGTCCACCAATTATAATCAAACCTAATTATATAGACATTTCTTCTAATGAATTGAATAGTAGTGATTTTGTTTTAGTCAATCATAATAATTCATATAAGTATTCATATACATTAACATGTTATAATGTTAATAAATTTATTGATGGAAAAAATGAGACATCATCATTAATGAATAATCAACTTCCATTAGATATGAATGTTGTTTTAATGTTGTATTACACATTTACTCCCTTGAACTATAAGAACAATAACAATAATAGTAATGAAAACATTAATTGCCCCACTAATAATTCAATGTCGTTTAATTCTCGTTCAATTACAAAATGTGTTACTCATTGTATCAAGCTCCCAATAATCTTGTTTGCTTCTAGCACCTTTGTACATAAGAATCAAATGATTGGGAAATTTTCCTTGGTTTTTCAATTGATAACAAAGTTTCATAATCATTTAAAAAATGTATATTTATCAGACTTATTTCCAAATTTCTTACCTAAAAATGATACTACTGGTTTTAATGAAAGTAGTCAAAATAACTTCACCCTATATGTATCATTTAGTGGATTGAAACAAATGAGTAATGCTGATCAACAATGTGTATACATTTCAGTTAAATACAATAAAAAATTCAAATTTAAACTACAAAGTAATCATCCTGAAACATTTTGGCCAATTTTACAAGAGCTCATTTTTCATAATAATCTTGTTGGAAAACGTAAAACAAATAGTGATGCAAATAATCTTTACATTATCTTGTATACGAAGGATGCTAGAAAATTCATGGATGATGGTCCTGTACCTCCGAAATCACTATCGTCATCAAAGTTTGATAATTATACTTCTCAACTTGAAACATTGTTCAATAAATTATATGAATCTTTAGATAATCATGTCAATAAACGCTTAGAACTAGATAACCAAATTAGTAAGCTTACTGTGCAAGCTAGACATTATCGTGCTGTTCAACGAGAAGTTGTCGAAAGAATAAAAAGTAGCCAACCTAATTGTTTAAATGGATTTAATGAATTGTTAGAAAGAGATATGAATAATTTAATGACTACTTGTGATTTACTTGACCTGCTAACACAAGAATATTTTCAATCTGGTTATTCTGTAATATCATTAGTTATTTTATTAAGTTTTATTTGTTTATTTTGCATACAATCGTCGTCCTCTTCTTCCCCATCATCATTTGATTTTTCTGAATTTGAAAGTGAATTTATGCTATTCAAACCGACGCATTTGTTGACCATGCTACATTCAACACTTTCATTAGAAAATATTCAAAGTTCAGAATTCCCTGAATCCATTTTATCCACTGAATCTCATGAACATAATCTTCATCATGTTGATTTTAAACTATACCTGCAAGCCGAAATAAATTATTTTTCAGAAGTCATTCAATCCAATCACATCGAGCCAAACGAGAAACGTGATTCATTCACTAATTATCAAGATCCTTTAAAAAATTATAATCGATTATTAACGCCTAAATATATTTATGAACAATTCTATCAACTTTGTAAACAATTTATGTCTTGCGATCATAAGGAAATTAAACGTGTAATTAGTTTACTTAATCGATGAATAACTCTGTTATTTCAAATTCTTTCAGTATTTTGATTCATCAGCTTGAAAAGTTGTTATTTGAAATGAAATTTTCTTTTTGGTCAGCTTAAATAGAATTAACAATAATATAGTTCTTTTTGTATTATATTTTGTAGTCATGCTTTAAATCCTTTATAAATAATACCAAATAGCTTTCTTCCATTAAAGTGTTACTTCTGAAACTTTGTTGCCAAATTTCACACTTATAAAAGAAACTAAAAGTATCAGTTACAGAAAAAATAAGTCTACGATCAAATAGTATTTGATAGAAAAATTATGTGATGTCCACTACTCACGAAGCTAAGTTAAAATAAGTTCAGCCGCTTCGTAGAAATAGGCCAGAGTATATAAAATCTGATACAGAAAGTTCTTCCAAGGATACTCACACGGACAAAAAGAAACAAAAATGAGTAAAAAAATAAACAGAGTCAACGAATTTCCTAATAGAAAACGTAACAGCCTTTTAAAATGCACAATAACAAACATAAATATCAAGCGCGAAAATTTATTCCGCAATTCATGAAACTATCCAGCGCTTACGGAAGAATTATGACGTCGAAAGCCAAACAAGTGACTCGATTCTCCGATTTACCGGCACTCAACATTACACTCAACGTCCAGTCGATTGAAATTCGACAGTTCTAATAGACATATCAATGTTCTCGAAATCACCGATTGACACTTTGTCTGCAATGTTGTTAATTCAAGTTGAATAGTTAACTCACAGTTGTCATAAACCGTGAGATTATTTGATTCACGAAGACGTTCATTCATCACATAGATAAACAGTCATACATGTTCATGGAAATAGACCTCCGAATAATCTCAATTCGTCCACAAACCAATGATATCTAGACACAATTAAGTAACATCAGTCTCGCATTCAATCACTCACTCTCTTATTCACCAATTCTACACAGTCACACTGAAACACAAACATAGTCGAACGTAAACTCATTGATTTATTCACTCAATCAATCAGTCAATGCACCACACATTCATACAACACGCACAAATCTATATTCGCATACAAGTAATTGTGATGATATGAAGACGAGCACAAGTGTCATTTCACAGTCATTTGGATCGAACAGAATGACTGAAGTGTTTGAGATGGATTCTGTCATATATATTTGTCGTCTGAGACTGTGCAGGTTTGCGCATAGGTTTGTCCACATCAGTGGGATGTTCGATTAGTTACTTATGTATGCCTCTCTATTCCACTGGATGTCGACTAATCGCGACGTTGAGAATAACGACGGAGGAGTCAAGCCGAAACACACTCCACCATCGGGATCACATCACGCTGAGAGGATATCGTTTCCTACAACAACACCGAGTCACAGGCAAGATTGAACGTGTCAGCCGCATACAAGACAACAGGATAATGGACACTGGTTGAGTGAAAACAATGCCTATCATGGTTGTGACGGTTAGTGTGGCTGAGCGTATGCGAGTGAAATATTCGATGGTTGCATAATTGGTGTGGGAATGACTTGACTATGTGTCAACACATTGAATATTCGTGAAGAGTGACTGGTTGATGAGCGATGTTTGTTGACGAATTGATCAGTCGGTGTGTTGTTGATGAATATATGTGCATGCGTATGTATGTGGATCGGAGTGAGCGATCATGTGTGGGTGGTAGGCGAGTAGTTCATGGTGTATTCAGTGGTGTCAGTATTGGTGTTGTGTTGATGTGGTTGTATTTTGGGTTGATGATCTTTGTGTGATTGCTCGTTGGCGTTAGTGTTTGTGCAAGCGACTGAGAGTGTAGTGTTGAGTGTGCGAGTCGGTGTATGCGCAATCCAGCTGGGATGGCCGAGTGGTTAAGGCGGTGGACTTAAGATCCCCTGGGGTGTATCCCCGCGTGGGTTCGAACCCCACTCCCAGCAGGCGGATTTTGTAGCCACACCACTACTCTGCCATCATCACCCAGCATCCCTCACTGTGACAACACCGTACACACTGTAAAACACTCACATTCCCACACCACCTCTGTCCACACATGTCCACTGTGTCGGTGTACAATTGGCGCGTGTGTGGTGCATAACGCCTGTCGTCTGACTGTCCTCAACAATCTAGTGGTTTGTGACTTCTGGAGTCGGTGCTCTGTTAGCAGTCTCTCAGGGTGACCAGTGGACTGCTCGTTGTGCACTCACACCTCCAGTCTTGGTGGAGATGAGTCTACTGAGTCGGTCACCTTGTCAGTCACTTGTGTTGCAAGTGTCCCGTGTGTGCATATCACACAAGTGACTCGATTCTCCGATTTACCGGCACTCAACATTACACTCACATCACTCACTGTCCAGTCGATTGAAAATCGACACTTCCAATAGACACACTTAAGTAACATCAGTCTCGCATTCAATCACTCACTCACTCACTCTCGCTCTCTCTCATTCACCAATTCTACACAGTCACACTGAAACACAAACATAGTCGAACGTAAACTCATTGATTTATTCACTCAATCAATCAGTCAATGCACCACACATTCATACAACACGCACAAATCTATATTCGCATACAAGTAATTGTGATGATATGAAGACGAGCACAAGTGTCATTTCACAGTCATTTGGATCGAACAGAATGACTGAAGTGTTTGAGATGGATTCTGTCATATATATTTGTCGTCTGAGACTGTGCAGGTTTGCGCATAGGTTTGTCCACATCAGTGGGATGTTCGATTAGTTACTTATGTATGCCTCTCTATTCCACTGGATGTCGACTAATCGCGACGTTGAGAATAACGACGGAGGAGTCAAGCCGAAACACACTCCACCATCGGGATCACATCACGCTGAGAGGATATCGTTTCCTACAACAACACCGAGTCACAGGCAAGATTGAACGTGTCAGCCGCATACAAGACAACAGGATAATGGACACTGGTTGAGTGAAAACAATGCCTATCATGGTTGTGACGGTTAGTGTGGCTGAGCGTATGCGAGTGAAATATTCGATGGTTGCATAATTGGTGTGGGAATGACTTGACTATGTGTCAACACATTGAATATTCGTGAAGAGTGACTGGTTGATGAGCGATGTTTGTTGACGAATTGATCAGTCGGTGTGTTGTTGATGAATATATGTGCATGCGTATGTATGTGGATCGGAGTGAGCGATCATGTGTGGGTGGTAGGTGAGTAGTTCATGGTGTATTCAGTGGTGTCAGTATTGGTGTTGTGTTGATGTGGTTGTATTTTGGGTTGATGATCTTTGTGTGATTGCTCGTTGGCGTTAGTGTTTGTGCAAGCGACTGAGAGTGTAGTGTTGAGTGTGCGAGTCGGTGTATGCGCAATCCAGCTGGGATGGCCGAGTGGTTAAGGCGGTGGACTTAAGATCCCCTGGGGTGTATCCCCGCGTGGGTTCGAACCCCACTCCCAGCAGGCGGATTTTGTAGCCACACCACTACTCTGCCATCATCACCCAGCATCCCTCACTGTGACAACACCGTACACACTGTAAAACACTCACATTCCCACACCACCTCTGTCCACACATGTCCACTGTGTCGGTGTACAATTGGCGCGTGTGTGGTGCATAACGCCTGTCGTCTGACTGTCCTCAACAATCTAGTGGTTTGTGACTTCTGGAGTCGGTGCTCTGTTAGCAGTCTCTCAGGGTGACCAGTGGACTGCTCGTTGTGCACTCACACCTCCAGTCTTGGTGGAGATGAGTCTACTGAGTCGGTCACCTTGTCAGTCACTTGTGTTGCAAGTGTCCCGTGTGTGCATATCACACAAGTGACTCGATTCTCCGATTTACCGGCACTCAACATTACACTCACATCACTCACTGTCCAGTCGATTGAAAATCGACACTTCCAATAGACACACTTAAGTAACATCAGTCTCGCATTCAATCACTCACTCACTCACTCACTCTCGCTCTCTCTCATTCACCAATTCTACACAGTCACACTGAAACACAAACATAGTCGAACGTAAACTCATTGATTTATTCACTCAATCAATCAGTCAATGCACCACACATTCATACAACACGCACAAATCTATATTCGCATACAAGTAATTGTGATGATATGAAGACGAGCACAAGTGTCATTTCACAGTCATTTGGATCGAACAGAATGACTGAAGTGTTTGAGATGGATTCTGTCATATATATTTGTCGTCTGAGACTGTGCAGGTTTGCGCATAGGTTTGTCCACATCAGTGGGATGTTCGATTAGTTACTTATGTATGCCTCTCTATTCCACTGGATGTCGACTAATCGCGACGTTGAGAATAACGACGGAGGAGTCAAGCCGAAACACACTCCACCATCGGGATCACATCACGCTGAGAGGATATCGTTTCCTACAACAACACCGAGTCACAGGCAAGATTGAACGTGTCAGCCGCATACAAGACAACAAGAAAATGGACACTGGTTGAGTGAAAACAATGCCTATCATGGTTGCGACGGTTAGTGTGGCTGAGCGTATGCGAGTGAAATATTCGATGGTTGCATAATTGGTGTGGGAATGACTTGACTATGTGTCAACACATTGAATATTCGTGAAGAGTGACTGGTTGATGAGCGATGTTTGTTGACGAATTGATCAGTCGGTGTGTTGTTGATGAATATATGTGCATGCGTATGTATGTGGATCGGAGTGAGCGATCATGTGTGGGTGGTAGGTGAGTAGTTCATGGTGTATTCAGTGGTGTCAGTATTGGTGTTGTGTTGATGTGGTTGTATTTTGGGTTGATGATCTTTGTGTGATTGCTCGTTGGCGTTAGTGTTTGTGCAAGCGACTGAGAGTGTAGTGTTGAGTGTGCGAGTCGGTGTATGCGCAATCCAGCTGGGATGGCCGAGTGGTTAAGGCGGTGGACTTAAGATCCCTTGGGGTGTATCCCCGCGTGGGTTCGAACCCCACTCCCAGCAGGCGGATTTTGTAGCCACACCACTACTCTGCCATCATCACCCAGCATCCCTCACTGTGACAACACCGTACACACTGTAAAACACTCACATTCCCACACCACCTCTGTCCACACATGTCCACTGTGTCGGTGTACAATTGGCGCGTGTGTGGTGCATAACGCCTGTCGTCTGACTGTCCTCAACAATCTAGTGGTTTGTGACTTCTGGAGTCGGTGCTCTGTTAGCAGTCTCTCAGGGTGACCAGTGGACTGCTCGTTGTGCACTCACACCTCCAGTCTTGGTGGAGATGAGTCTACTGAGTCGGTCACCTTGTCAGTCACTTGTGTTGCAAGTGTCCCGTGTGTGCATATCACACAAGTGACTCGATTCTCCGATTTACCGGCACTCAACATTACACTCACATCACTCACTGTCCAGTCGATTGAAAATCGACACTTCCAATAGACACACTTAAGTAACATCAGTCTCGCATTCAATCACTCACTCACTCACTCACTCTCGCTCTCTCTCATTCACCAATTCTACACAGTCACACTGAAACACAAACATAGTCGAACGTAAACTCATTGATTTATTCACTCAATCAATCAGTCAATGCACCACACATTCATACAACACGCACAAATCTATATTCGCATACAAGTAATTGTGATGATATGAAGACGAGCACAAGTGTCATTTCACAGTCATTTGGATCGAACAGAATGACTGAAGTGTTTGAGATGGATTCTGTCATATATATTTGTCGTCTGAGACTGTGCAGGTTTGCGCATAGGTTTGTCCACATCAGTGGGATGTTCGATTAGTTACTTATGTATGCCTCTCTATTCCACTGGATGTCGACTAATCGCGACGTTGAGAATAACGACGGAGGAGTCAAGCCGAAACACACTCCACCATCGGGATCACATCACGCTGAGAGGATATCGTTTCCTACAACAACACCGAGTCACAGGCAAGATTGAACGTGTCAGCCGCATACAAGACAACAGGATAATGGACACTGGTTGAGTGAAAACAATGCCTATCATGGTTGCGACGGTTAGTGTGGCTGAGCGTATGCGAGTGAAATATTCGATGGTTGCATAATTGGTGTGGGAATGACTTGACTATGTGTCAACACATTGAATATTCGTGAAGAGTGACTGGTTGATGAGCGATGTTTGTTGACGAATTGATCAGTCGGTGTGTTGTTGATGAATATATGTGCATGCGTATGTATGTGGATCGGAGTGAGCGATCATGTGTGGGTGGTAGGTGAGTAGTTCATGGTGTATTCAGTGGTGTCAGTATTGGTGTTGTGTTGATGTGGTTGTATTTTGGGTTGATGATCTTTGTGTGATTGCTCGTTGGCGTTAGTGTTTGTGCAAGCGACTGAGAGTGTAGTGTTGAGTGTGCGAGTCGGTGTATGCGCAATCCAGCTGGGATGGCCGAGTGGTTAAGGCGGTGGACTTAAGATCCCCTGGGGTGTATCCCCGCGTGGGTTTGAACCCCACTCCCAGCAGACGGATTTTGTAGCCACACCACTACTCTGCCATCATCACCCAGCATCCCTCACTGTGACAACACCGTACACACTGTAAAACACTCACATTCCCACACCACCTCTGTCCACACATGTCCACTGTGTCGGTGTACAATTGGCGCGTGTGTGGTGCATAACGCCTGTCGTCTGACTGTCCTCAACAATCTAGTGGTTTGTGACTTCTGGAGTCGGTGCTCTGTTAGCAGTCTCTCAGGGTGACCAGTGGACTGCTCGTTGTGAACTCACACCTCCAGTCTTGGTGGAGATGAGTCTACTGAGTCGGTCACCTTGTCAGTCACTTGTGTTGCAAGTGTCCCGTGTGTGCATATCACACAAGTGACTCGATTCTCCGATTTACCGGCACTCAACATTACACTCACATCACTCACTGTCCAGTCGATTGAAAATCGACACTTCCAATAGACACACTTAAGTAACATCAGTCTCGCATTCAATCACTCACTCACTCACTCACTCTCGCTCTCTCTCATTCACCAATTCTACACAGTCACACTGAAACACAAACATAGTCGAACGTAAACTCATTGATTTATTCACTCAATCAATCAGTCAATGCACCACACATTCATACAACACGCACAAATCTATATTCGCATACAAGTAATTGTGATGATATGAAGACGAGCACAAGTGTCATTTCACAGTCATTTGGATCGAACAGAATGACTGAAGTGTTTGAGATGGATTCTGTCATATATATTTGTCGTCTGAGACTGTGCAGGTTTGCGCATAGGTTTGTCCACATCAGTGGGATGTTCGATTAGTTACTTATGTATGCCTCTCTATTCCACTGGATGTCGACTAATCGCGACGTTGAGAATAACGACGGAGGAGTCAAGCCGAAACACACTCCACCATCGGGATCACATCACGCTGAGAGGATATCGTTTCCTACAACAACACCGAGTCACAGGCAAGATTGAACGTGTCAGCCGCATACAAGACAACAAGATAATGGACACTGGTTGAGTGAAAACAATGCCTATCATGGTTGCGACGGTTAGTGTGGCTGAGCGTATGCGAGTGAAATATTCGATGGTTGCATAATTGGTGTGGGAATGACTTGACTATGTGTCAACACATTGAATATTCGTGAAGAGTGACTGGTTGATGAGCGATGTTTGTTGACGAATTGATCAGTCGGTGTGTTGTTGATGAATATATGTGCATGCGTATGTATGTGGATCGGAGTGAGCGATCATGTGTGGGTGGTAGGTGAGTAGTTCATGGTGTATTCAGTGGTGTCAGTATTGGTGTTGTGTTGATGTGGTTGTATTTTGGGTTGATGATCTTTGTGTGATTGCTCGTTGGCGTTAGTGTTTGTGCAAGCGACTGAGAGTGTAGTGTTGAGTGTGCGAGTCGGTGTATGCGCAATCCAGCTGGGATGGCCGAGTGGTTAAGGCGGTGGACTTAAGATCCCCTGGGGTGTATCCCCGCGTGGGTTCGAACCCCACTCCCAGCAGACGGATTTTGTAGCCACACCACTACTCTGCCATCATCACCCAGCATCCCTCACTGTGACAACACCGTACACACTGTAAAACACTCACATTCCCACACCACCTCTGTCCACACATGTCCACTGTGTCGGTGTACAATTGGCGCGTGTGTGGTGCATAACGCCTGTCGTCTGACTGTCCTCAACAATCTAGTGGTTTGTGACTTCTGGAGTCGGTGCTCTGTTAGCAGTCTCTCAGGGTGACCAGTGGACTGCTCGTTGTGCACTCACACCTCCAGTCTTGGTGGAGATGAGTCTACTGAGTCGGTCACCTTGTCAGTCACTTGTGTTGCAAGTGTCCCGTGTGTGCATATCACACAAGTGACTCGATTCTCCGATTTACCGGCACTCAACATTACACTCACATCACTCACTGTCCAGTCGATTGAAAATCGACACTTCCAATAGACACACTTAAGTAACATCAGTCTCGCATTCAATCACTCACCCACTCACTCACTCTCGCTCTCTCTCATTCACCAATTCTACACAGTCACACTGAAACACAAACATAGTCGAACGTAAACTCATTGATTTATTCACTCAATCAATCAGTCAATGCACCACACATTCATACAACACGCACAAATCTATATTCGCATACAAGTAATTGTGATGATATGAAGACGAGCACAAGTGTCATTTCACAGTCATTTGGATCGAACAGAATGACTGAAGTGTTTGAGATGGATTCTGTCATATATATTTGTCGTCTGAGACTGTGCAGGTTTGCGCATAGGTTTGTCCACATCAGTGGGATGTTCGATTAGTTACTCATGTATGCCTCTCTATTCCACTGGATGTCGACTAATCGCGACGTTGAGAATAACGACGGAGGAGTCAAGCCGAAACACACTCCACCATCGGGATCACATCACGCTGAGAGGATATCGTTTCCTACAACAACACCGAGTCACAGGCAAGATTGAACGTGTCAGCCGCATACAAGACAACAGGATAATGGACACTGGTTGAGTGAAAACAATGCCTATCATGGTTGTGACGGTTAGTGTGGCTGAGCGTATGCGAGTGAAATATTCGATGGTTGCATAATTGGTGTGGGAATGACTTGACTATGTGTCAACACATTGAATATTCGTGAAGAGTGACTGGTTGATGAGCGATGTTTGTTGACGAATTGATCAGTCGGTGTGTTGTTGATGAATATATGTGCATGCGTATGTATGTGGATCGGAGTGAGCGATCATGTGTGGGTGGTAGGTGAGTAGTTCATGGTGTATTCAGTGGTGTCAGTATTGGTGTTGTGTTGATGTGGTTGTATTTTGGGTTGATGATCTTTGTGTGATTGCTCGTTGGCGTTAGTGTTTGTGCAAGCGACTGAGAGTGTAGTGTTGAGTGTGCGAGTCGGTGTATGCGCAATCCAGCTGGGATGGCCGAGTGGTTAAGGCGGTGGACTTAAGATCCCCTGGGGTGTATCCCCGCGTGGGTTCGAACCCCACTCCCAGCAGGCGGATTTTGTAGCCACACCACTACTCTGCCATCATCACCCAGCATCCCTCACTGTGACAACACCGTACACACTGTAAAACACTCACATTCCCACACCACCTCTGTCCACACATGTCCACTGTGTCGGTGTACAATTGGCGCGTGTGTGGTGCATAACGCCTGTCGTCTGACTGTCCTCAACAATCTAGTGGTTTGTGACTTCTGGAGTCGGTGCTCTGTTAGCAGTCTCTCAGGGTGACCAGTGGACTGCTCGTTGTGCACTCACACCTCCAGTCTTGGTGGAGATGAGTCTACTGAGTCGGTCACCTTGTCAGTCACTTGTGTTGCAAGTGTCCCGTGTGTGCATATCACACAAGTGACTCGATTCTCCGATTTACCGGCACTCAACATTACACTCACATCACTCACTGTCCAGTCGATTGAAAATCGACACTTCCAATAGACACACTTAAGTAACATCAGTCTCGCATTCAATCACTCACTCACTCACTCACTCACTCTCGCTCTCTCTCATTCACCAATTCTACACAGTCACACTGAAACACAAACATAGTCGAACGTAAACTCATTGATTTATTCACTCAATCAATCAGTCAATGCACCACACATTCATACAACACGCACAAATCTATATTCGCATACAAGTAATTGTGATGATATGAAGACGAGCACAAGTGTCATTTCACAGTCATTTGGATCGAACAGAATGACTGAAGTGTTTGAGATGGATTCTGTCATATATATTTGTCGTCTGAGACTGTGCAGGTTTGCGCATAGGTTTGTCCACATCAGTGGGATGTTCGATTAGTTACTTATGTATGCCTCTCTATTCCACTGGATGTCGACTAATCGCGACGTTGAGAATAACGACGGAGGAGTCAAGCCGAAACACACTCCACCATCGGGATCACATCACGCTGAGAGGATATCGTTTCCTACAACAACACCGAGTCACAGGCAAGATTGAACGTGTCAGCCGCATACAAGACAACAGGATAATGGACACTGGTTGAGTGAAAACAATGCCTATCATGGTTGCGACGGTTAGTGTGGCTGAGCGTATGCGAGTGAAATATTCGATGGTTGCATAATTGGTGTGGGAATGACTTGACTATGTGTCAACACATTGAATATTCGTGAAGAGTGACTGGTTGATGAGCGATGTTTGTTGACGAATTGATCAGTCGGTGTGTTGTTGATGAATATATGTGCATGCGTATGTATGTGGATCGGAGTGAGCGATCATGTGTGGGTGGTAGGTGAGTAGTTCATGGTGTATTCAGTGGTGTCAGTATTGGTGTTGTGTTGATGTGGTTGTATTTTGGGTTGATGATCTTTGTGTGATTGCTCGTTGGCGTTAGTGTTTGTGCAAGCGACTGAGAGTGTAGTGTTGAGTGTGCGAGTCGGTGTATGCGCAATCCAGCTGGGATGGCCGAGTGGTTAAGGCGGTGGACTTAAGATCCCCTGGGGTGTATCCCCGCGTGGGTTCGAACCCCACTCCCAGCAGGCGGATTTTGTAGCCACACCACTACTCTGCCATCATCACCCAGCATCCCTCACTGTGACAACACCGTACACACTGTAAAACACTCACATTCCCACACCACCTCTGTCCACACATGTCCACTGTGTCGGTGTACAATTGGCGCGTGTGTGGTGCATAACGCCTGTCGTCTGACTGTCCTCAACAATCTAGTGGTTTGTGACTTCTGGAGTCGGTGCTCTGTTAGCAGTCTCTCAGGGTGACCAGTGGACTGCTCGTTGTGCACTCACACCTCCAGTCTTGGTGGAGATGAGTCTACTGAGTCGGTCACCTTGTCAGTCACTTGTGTTGCAAGTGTCCCGTGTGTGCATATCACACAAGTGACTCGATTCTCCGATTTACCGGCACTCAACATTACACTCACATCACTCACTGTCCAGTCGATTGAAAATCGACACTTCCAATAGACACACTTAAGTAACATCAGTCTCGCATTCAATCACTCACTCACTCACTCTCGCTCTCTCTCATTCACCAATTCTACACAGTCACACTGAAACACAAACATAGTCGAACGTAAACTCATTGATTTATTCACTCAATCAATCAGTCAATGCACCACACATTCATACAACACGCACAAATCTATATTCGCATACAAGTAATTGTGATGATATGAAGACGAGCACAAGTGTCATTTCACAGTCATTTGGATCGAACAGAATGACTGAAGTGTTTGAGATGGATTCTGTCATATATATTTGTCGTCTGAGACTGTGCAGGTTTGCGCATAGGTTTGTCCACATCAGTGGGATGTTCGATTAGTTACTTATGTATGCCTCTCTATTCCACTGGATGTCGACTAATCGCGACGTTGAGAATAACGACGGAGGAGTCAAGCCGAAACACACTCCACCATCGGGATCACATCACGCTGAGAGGATATCGTTTCCTACAACAACACCGAGTCACAGGCAAGATTGAACGTGTCAGCCGCATACAAGACAACAGGATAATGGACACTGGTTGAGTGAAAACAATGCCTATCATGGTTGCGACGGTTAGTGTGGCTGAGCGTATGCGAGTGAAATATTCGATGGTTGCATAATTGGTGTGGGAATGACTTGACTATGTGTCAACACATTGAATATTCGTGAAGAGTGACTGGTTGATGAGCGATGTTTGTTGACGAATTGATCAGTCGGTGTGTTGTTGATGAATATATGTGCATGCGTATGTATGTGGATCGGAGTGAGCGATCATGTGTGGGTGGTAGGTGAGTAGTTCATGGTGTATTCAGTGGTGTCAGTATTGGTGTTGTGTTGATGTGGTTGTATTTTGGGTTGATGATCTTTGTGTGATTGCTCGTTGGCGTTAGTGTTTGTGCAAGCGACTGAGAGTGTAGTGTTGAGTGTGCGAGTCGGTGTATGCGCAATCCAGCTGGGATGGCCGAGTGGTTAGGGCGGTGGACTTAAGATCCCCTGGGGTGTATCCCCGCGTGGGTTCGAACCCCACTCCCAGCAGGCGGATTTTGTAGCCACACCACTACTCTGCCATCATCACCCAGCATCCCTCACTGTGACAACACCGTACACACTGTAAAACACTCACATTCCCACACCACCTCTGTCCACACATGTCCACTGTGTCGGTGTACAATTGGCGCGTGTGTGGTGCATAACGCCTGTCGTCTGACTGTCCTCAACAATCTAGTGGTTTGTGACTTCTGGAGTCGGTGCTCTGTTAGCAGTCTCTCAGGGTGACCAGTGGACTGCTCGTTGTGCACTCACACCTCCAGTCTTGGTGGAGATGAGTCTACTGAGTCGGTCACCTTGTCAGTCACTTGTGTTGCAAGTGTCCCGTGTGTGCATATCACACAAGTGACTCGATTCTCCGATTTACCGGCACTCAACATTACACTCACATCACTCACTGTCCAGTCGATTGAAAATCGACACTTCCAATAGACACACTTAAGTAACATCAGTCTCGCATTCAATCACTCACTCACTCACTCTCGCTCTCTCTCATTCACCAATTCTACACAGTCACACTGAAACACAAACATAGTCGAACGTAAACTCATTGATTTATTCACTCAATCAATCAGTCAATGCACCACACATTCATACAACACGCACAAATCTATATTCGCATACAAGTAATTGTGATGATATGAAGACGAGCACAAGTGTCATTTCACAGTCATTTGGATCGAACAGAATGACTGAAGTGTTTGAGATGGATTCTGTCATATATATTTGTCGTCTGAGACTGTGCAGGTTTGCGCATAGGTTTGTCCACATCAGTGGGATGTTCGATTAGTTACTTATGTATGCCTCTCTATTCCACTGGATGTCGACTAATCGCGACGTTGAGAATAACGACGGAGGAGTCAAGCCGAAACACACTCCACCATCGGGATCACATCACGCTGAGAGGATATCGTTTCCTACAACAACACCGAGTCACAGGCAAGATTGAACGTGTCAGCCGCATACAAGACAACAGGATAATGGACACTGGTTGAGTGAAAACAATGCCTATCATGGTTGCGACGGTTAGTGTGGCTGAGCGTATGCGAGTGAAATATTCGATGGTTGCATAATTGGTGTGGGAATGACTTGACTATGTGTCAACACATTGAATATTCGTGAAGAGTGACTGGTTGATGAGCGATGTTTGTTGACGAATTGATCAGTCGGTGTGTTGTTGATGAATATATGTGCATGCGTATGTATGTGGATCGGAGTGAGCGATCATGTGTGGGTGGTAGGTGAGTAGTTCATGGTGTATTCAGTGGTGTCAGTATTGGTGTTGTGTTGATGTGGTTGTATTTTGGGTTGATGATCTTTGTGTGATTGCTCGTTGGCGTTAGTGTTTGTGCAAGCGACTGAGAGTGTAGTGTTGAGTGTGCGAGTCGGTGTATGCGCAATCCAGCTGGGATGGCCGAGTGGTTAAGGTGGTGGACTTAAGATCCCCTGGGGTGTATCCCCGCGTGGGTTCGAACCCCACTCCCAGCAGGCGGACTTTGTAGCCACACCACTACTCTGCCATCATCACCCAGCATCCCTCACTGTGACAACACCGTACACACTGTAAAACACTCACATTCCCACACCACCTCTGTCCACACATGTCCACTGTGTCGGTGTACAATTGGCGCGTGTGTGGTGCATAACGCCTGTCGTCTGACTGTCCTCAACAATCTAGTGGTTTGTGACTTCTGGAGTCGGTGCTCTGTTAGCAGTCTCTCAGGGTGACCAGTGGACTGCTCGTTGTGCACTCACACCTCCAGTCTTGGTGGAGATGAGTCTACTGAGTCGGTCACCTTGTCAGTCACTTGTGTTGCAAGTGTCCCGTGTGTGCATATCACACAAGTGACTCGATTCTCCGATTTACCGGCACTCAACATTACACTCACATCACTCACTGTCCAGTCGATTGAAAATCGACACTTCCAATAGACACACTTAAGTAACATCAGTCTCGCATTCAATCACTCACTCACTCACTCACTCTCGCTCTCTCTCATTCACCAATTCTACACAGTCACACTGAAACACAAACATAGTCGAACGTAAACTCATTGATTTATTCACTCAATCAATCAGTCAATGCACCACACATTCATACAACACGCACAAATCTATATTCGCATACAAGTAATTGTGATGATATGAAGACGAGCACAAGTGTCATTTCACAGTCATTTGGATCGAACAGAATGACTGAAGTGTTTGAGATGGATTCTGTCATATATATTTGTCGTCTGAGACTGTGCAGGTTTGCGCATAGGTTTGTCCACATCAGTGGGATGTTCGATTAGTTACTTATGTATGCCTCTCTATTCCACTGGATGTCGACTAATCGCGACGTTGAGAATAACGACGGAGGAGTCAAGCCGAAACACACTCCACCATCGGGATCACATCACGCTGAGAGGATATCGTTTCCTACAACAACACCGAGTCACAGGCAAGATTGAACGTGTCAGCCGCATACAAGACAACAGGATAATGGACACTGGTTGAGTGAAAACAATGCCTATCATGGTTGCGACGGTTAGTGTGGCTGAGCGTATGCGAGTGAAATATTCGATGGTTGCATAATTGGTGTGGGAATGACTTGACTATGTGTCAACACATTGAATATTCGTGAAGAGTGACTGGTTGATGAGCGATGTTTGTTGACGAATTGATCAGTCGGTGTGTTGTTGATGAATATATGTGCATGCGTATGTATGTGGATCGGAGTGAGCGATCATGTGTGGGTGGTAGGTGAGTAGTTCATGGTGTATTCAGTGGTGTCAGTATTGGTGTTGTGTTGATGTGGTTGTATTTTGGGTTGATGATCTTTGTGTGATTGCTCGTTGGCGTTAGTGTTTGTGCAAGCGACTGAGAGTGTAGTGTTGAGTGTGCGAGTCGGTGTATGCGCAATCCAGCTGGGATGGCCGAGTGGTTAAGGCGGTGGACTTAAGATCCCCTGGGGTGTATCCCCGCGTGGGTTCGAACCCCACTCCCAGCAGGCGGACTTTGTAGCCACACCACTACTCTGCCATCATCACCCAGCATCCCTCACTGTGACAACACCGTACACACTGTAAAACACTCACATTCCCACACCACCTCTGTCCACACATGTCCACTGTGTCGGTGTACAATTGGCGCGTGTGTGGTGCATAACGCCTGTCGTCTGACTGTCCTCAACAATCTAGTGGTTTGTGACTTCTGGAGTCGGTGCTCTGTTAGCAGTCTCTCAGGGTGACCAGTGGACTGCTCGTTGTGCACTCACACCTCCAGTCTTGGTGGAGATGAGTCTACTGAGTCGGTCACCTTGTCAGTCACTTGTGTTGCAAGTGTCCCGTGTGTGCATATCACACAAGTGACTCGATTCTCCGATTTACCGGCACTCAACATTACACTCACATCACTCACTGTCCAGTCGATTGAAAATCGACACTTCCAATAGACACACTTAAGTAACATCAGTCTCGCATTCAATCACTCACTCACTCACTCACTCACTCTCGCTCTCTCTCATTCACCAATTCTACACAGTCACACTGAAACACAAACATAGTCGAACGTAAACTCATTGATTTATTCACTCAATCAATCAGTCAATGCACCACACATTCATACAACACGCACAAATCTATATTCGCATACAAGTAATTGTGATGATATGAAGACGAGCACAAGTGTCATTTCACAGTCATTTGGATCGAACAGAATGACTGAAGTGTTTGAGATGGATTCTGTCATATATATTTGTCGTCTGAGACTGTGCAGGTTTGCGCATAGGTTTGTCCACATCAGTGGGATGTTCGATTAGTTACTTATGTATGCCTCTCTATTCCACTGGATGTCGACTAATCGCGACGTTGAGAATAACGACGGAGGAGTCAAGCCGAAACACACTCCACCATCGGGATCACATCACGCTGAGAGGATATCGTTTCCTACAAGAAGTACACCACA